>NW_012117488.1:10159393-10224355 GCF_000951035.1 Colobus angolensis palliatus | reverse complement strand
TATCAGGATGATGTTGCCTTCATAAAATGAGTTAGGGAGGATTCCCTCTTTTTCTATTGATTGGAATAGTTTCAGAAGGAATGGTACTAGCTCCTCCTTGTACCTCTGGTAGAATTCAGCTGTGAATTCATCTGGTCCTGGACATTTTTTGGTTGGTAGGCTATTAATTATTGCCTCAATTTCAAAGCCTGCTATTGGTCTATTCAATTTTCAGCCCTGGCTAGGAAAAGGGATTCCCTTCCCCTTTGCGCTTCCCAGGTGAGGCGATGCCTCACCCTGCTTCAGCTCTGGCTGATCGGGCTGCAGCAGCTGACCAGCACCCATTGTCCGGCACTCCCTAGTGAGATGAACCCAGTACCTCAGTTGAAAATGCAGAAATCACTTGTCTTCTGTGTCGCTCGCGCTGGGAGCTGGAGACCGGAGCTGTTCCTATTCGGCCATCTTGCTCCCCCCCCTCAGAAAACTCTGCGATTGTTTTTATCTTAATTGTTTCCTGGGAAAGACAGAGGCCATTTTTCAGAAAGTATGCCATGTTTTTGAACAAGAAAAATTATGCACTTCATCATGGGTTACTTGATTCACCAATCCATCCATCTAACCACTCATTCATCATTCAATAAACTCCTATTGAACAAATCATGTCTTGAGTATTGTGGTAACTGCTGGGAATATTGAACTAAACAGAAAATCTAGCATGCTTAAATTACAATGAAAGTAACAGATGTAATAACAAACAAAGAAAAAAGGAATAAGTGCTAAAATGGAGGTCTGTTTTAGGTACAGCTGACAGGCAGTCATGTGAGAAGGGTCAGTGTAGGAGGCTTAGAACACTGAGATCTCTGTCCTGAGACTAGTAAGCTGTGGCATAAAGATCTTAGATATCACATGTCAATGTGAAACAAACAACCTGTCCATTGTTCAGGTGAAATAGGGGGTCATTCTCAAATCTGCAATGTCATTAGAACCTTACAAATTCTGCATCAATCAACTTTTTTTAAATGGGAATCTATTACAGTAGTACTTTAATGAATCATCTGAGAATAAAGATAAAGTCAAATCTTGCTGAAAAAAAAAAATGAACAAAAGTCTTCATAAATCATTCAAAGAATATTGGTGCATCTTAGAGCTCAGGTACCCATGTTACTTCTAAGATATAAAAATGTTAGGCAATACCAAATAATCGTACATTTTGTAAGGAGGGCAGAGATGGCAAACATGAGGGGGAAATATCAGTGCAGCCAAGATTGCTGTTCTCATTTGTACCCTCATGCCTCCATTTGCTAGCACCTGTACAACCTGGAAAGCTTATTTGTTGCTGGATCGATTGATTATAATTCAGTATAAGTTTCACAGTGTTACCTCATCTGATGTTGGTTTCCTTTGCTTATGAGTCTTGATTAATTAATTAGTTGATGAGTTTATTTTCTCTGCTACTCCATCTCATTCCAAAAACATGTTGAAGTGCGAATTTTCTAGTGGTTTAGTAATTAACTTTGCCCTCTGTTAAAACAATGTACATAAATAAGCAGTTAGAGAGACTTTTTCTTTCTGTAGGGAAGCCCTTGAAACCAAACTATACCTGGGTCTACTTATATGTCTGACCCAGGCACACAGATTGATAATGTACTCCCATATTATTTTGCTTAATCACTCCTCTGTTCTCCAGAAGTGTGTTGGCAACAACTTGGTATAGCACTGTAATTATTTCTTTACATAAATGTCTATTCCAATGGTTCTCAAATTTTAATGTGCATCATCACATTTATTCAAAGGGAGAAAGCTTGTTAAAACAGAGCTTCCAATAGTCTCTGATTCAGTATGTCTGGATGCAGCCCCCAAATTTTCCCTTTCAACGAATGCCATAGTCATGCTAATGCTGCTAATTTGGGGGTCACAAGTGGAGGACTTCTGTCTTGTCCAATATCTGGTAAATATCTAGTTGGTGGCAATTCAGTCTTACTTCTGTACAGAACCTTTTAGAAAGTGTTCAATAAATGTTGATAACATTGAATAAATGAGTGAATGATTGTTCCTGATTTAGTCCTCTAACATGGAGATAATTAATAACTCCTGATCCCACTTCTCAAAATGTTAGCCTATGAAAAACCCTAAGCAGGATGAGCCTGGGGCAAAACCATACTTATAGCTGAAAACCTGGACTGGAAATGTCAAACATTTCCATCTTCAATTTTCCCAATGAGTTCCACATATATTCTTTGGAAGATTCAAATAGGCTTAATAACAAGATGGGTTATAAAAAATGAGAACAAGAAGGAGTAATTACAAAACTCCTGTGAGTTCATCAAGAACAAACAGAGCCTGACTGGCAGCATTTTTCCCTTAGTGATGTTACTTACAGGGTTCATCAGGGAAATATAACTAACATAAAGTATCTGGGACCACAAAACAGCCTCACTTCTCTTGTAAAACATGTAAAAAAAATAAGTTCAATGTCTAGAAAAGTACATAGATTAATAAAGATGAATGAATGAATATACAGAAGGCAGTCTGAAAGACATCTCTAGTGGTGCGGCATAAGTGTGACACTTCATTGCTTAACCTTAAATGTTTGTTTTCACCAAGAGTTTGAATGATGACATGGAGGATGGGCTACTGAAATTGCAGAAGATTCAAAACTGGGAAAAAAGCAAGTGATTTAGGAGACATAATCTGAATCTGGCAGTATCTGGACAACATGAAGCAATGAACTGAAGCAAAAATTACATTTAATAAATGTGATCATGTAAAAATGTAGTAGGTCCAAAAATTAATCACATCACATAAATCTTAGATTCAAGGATACCGTGGGTAAGAAAGGCAGATAAGCAGCAATAGATTTAACAGAAGTCAACAATATGTGGTGGCCACTTTTAAATACACACGTGCACACACACACACACATACACAAACACACATATTAATATATATAAGAATATACGAACATGTAAGCTTAGCTAGACATATATGTGCAGACATGTGATACATATGTATTCCATCCATTTATCCAGTTATTGACTCAAAACCATTAAAGCACACAACAAAGCCCCAACATGACACAATAAGTGGAACAAAAACATTTAATCCCATAAAATACAAGCTGCCAGCCAGGCGCAGTGACTCATGCCTATAATCCCAGCACTTTGGGAGGCGGGTGGATCACCTGGCCAACACGGCAAAACTCCGTCTCTACTAAAACTACAAAAATTAGCTGGACATAGTGGCAGGCACCTGTAATCCCAGCTACTCAGGAGGCTGAGGCAGGAGAATCACTTGAACATGGCAGGCGGAGTTTGCAGTGAGCTGAGATCGTGCCACTGCACTCCAGCCTAGGCAACAAAGTGAGACTCCATCTCAGAAAAGAAAAACAAAACAAAACAAAACAAAAGACAAGTTGCCTTGCTAGGAGACTAGTGAAATGAGTAGGGCAAGTCTGCCTAGCTAATCCACTGGCAATTCTGGGGGTCCTGGGCAATTTAACTGTGTGCACTTCCTGGCTGTGGTAGCAGTTGTCTGCTCTGGCATACATATCCACTCTTGTGTCCACTGCGGCTCACATATCCATCAGAACAATTTAGGATCCTGGGATTTACTGAAAATTCCAGCACAGTGACAGCTATTTCAACCATCTTCTAATTAGTTGGCACTCATTTCATTGGCCCTATCCAGGAAGATGATGAAAGACAGTACTGAAGACACAGAGATCCAACCTTTGTCTCCTGACTTCCTGAGTCCAGGATGTCCCTCCTTTGTCCAGATGGCTCTCATTTGAGACTACAGGTAGGTGGGATACCATCCCCAGCACCAATCTTGCTGGTCTGCTTTAGGGCTTCCATGGGAGGCAGTTATCATGGAGTGTTGTTCCAGACAACATGCTAGTTTTCTGGCCCACAGAAATAGCGACGTATCATCCCTGTCCTCAGTCAAATAAAAAGATGTGAGCACCTGTGAGCAAACTTAGCTTAATATCTGTCTTAATAAGTGTATACAAAGAGCAATGGCAGCAACATAGATCACTTAAGTCCGGCTCAAGGAGTCAAGGAAACTTCATAGAGGAAGTATTAGTATAGCCCAAAATTAAAGGATAAGTAGTTGTTTGCTCGAAAATTTTGCCATTCAAAAGCCAGAAGAGGAAGTGGAGTGGTAAAGCAGGACCAAATTACGAAGGGCCATGAAGTTCATTGAAAGGTATTTAAGATAGCAAACAGCAGCAAGACAGATCATTTACAATAATACATAGGTATAAATAAGAAGAGGGATTTTATCATTTAAGAAGCTATCAATGAATTAATTGTAGCAAGAAATATCAAGTGAACATTCGTGTTTTCAACACATTTATACAAATGTAAGTACCATATTACTGCTTACAAACATTGGAAACATTACCAATGTTCCAATTACTATTGGAAACAAACATTAGGTGTTTCTAGCATTCTACTATTGGCTCTAGGATTAGAGAATTTTGAAGTGGAATACTGCAAGGATATCAGTACTTGGAATCATCTTACGTTATTTACCAGTATCTTATTTTGAATGATTCCTTGACTATGTTCAAAGGTATCCCCTTAGTAAATGGAATTTTTGGACCCCCCCTCCATAGGACCTTGCACTAGATTCAAGCTATAACGTAGCGGCGGCCTCAGAGATAAATTCAGCTCTGGTTCATCGCTTAGATTTAATGATTTTTTTTTTCAAAATGCTTGATGCTATTTTTAAAAGCAAGAATACATCCTTTGACATTCTGTTAATTAGAACAAAGCACCCATATTGGGTCCTATACTTACTAACTTCAACAAAATAAATTAATTCAATTTTTAAAATACAACTCCAGCATCATTACCAAGATAGCAATATATACCAGCATCTACCCTCAGGTGAGCTGGCCCCTGCCACTCCTGGCATGGGCCCTGTTGGCTCTCCCCCTTACTGGGCTGAATAATACAGATATGCTTAGCCTTTCTTCACAAGTCAATTGTCAAACTTTGAAAAAAGTCTTATTCGTTCAATTCAAAACTGTAAAATCCAAAGCTGGACATACTAGTTATTGCTAACCTGTTCCAGAGAACCATTAGACATTTTCCCAGCTGCCTGTGGGGTAACTTTTACTTTTCACACTTTTCCAGAGCTGAGAAGGGAACAGCAGAGTGCTGCCAACCAAATAAACATTGCCAAGTGGCCTGGTATTTTGGGAACTTTTCCAGCCTGTTTTGTGGAGGCAGCCCAAACGCCATAATGTTTCCAAAATGCCTAACTGGGTTGACTAAACCTAAAGTAATTCCACACAATGGTGATATAACCTGGTTAACAGAATGAGTCTCACCATGTCCTTTTTTCCCTCCTTCCTTCTTTCCTTCTTTCCTTCCTTCCTTCCTTTCTCCCTCCCTCCCTTCCTCCCTCCCTCCCTTCCCTCCTTCCTTCCTTCTTTCCTTGCTTCTTTCCTCCCATCCTTCTCTCCCTTTCTCTTCTTTCCTCACTCTCTCCCTCCCATATCTCTTGTCAATTATCTACCCCTCAATATTTTGTGATTTGGCATGAGGTCCACTCAACTCATGCATGATGGAAGAAGACACACACCCCAGGGGTTGATGAGCGTCTTCATTGAGACACAACCAGATTGAATACGGGCCAAGACTGTTGGAAGCTAGTGTGTTCAGGCAGGGGTTGTCAACACTAATAGCAGAGTGCATGGGTCAAGAAGATAAATTCATGACTTTTTATATTTATCAAAAACAACCAGGCTTGATGCAGTTGCTCACACCTATAATCCCAGCACTTTGAGAAACCGAGGAGGGAGGATCACTTGAGTCCAGGAGTTTTGAGGCCAGACTTAGCAAAAAAAGCGACATGCCATCTCTCCAAAAAAAAATTTTTTTTAATGAGCTGGGCATGGTGGCAAGCACCTGTATAGTCCTAAACTACTCAGGAGACTGAGGTGGGAGGATCACTTGGGCCCAGGAGCTTGAGGCCACTGCACTCCAGTCTATGTGACAGAGAAAGACTCTCTCTGAAAAAAGTTAAATAAAACAAACAACCAAACTAAAGCAAAGAACCAAATAGTATTTCTAGCAAAAAACATCCATCATCAGCAAGTATATGAAATAAAGATAACCGTAATATTGTGAGATTACTCTAAAGTTGAATATTCCAAAAAAATGCAAGTAAAGGATTCAGTATATTGTCTGGCATTTAATCAATTCTCTGTAAATGGTACTATCATGATCATTATTACCCTCCTCATTCTTTAGTTATTATCTGTAACAAAATTAGCAAAATCTTAACTTCGGACCTGTGTTGGTAACAATCATATCCAGTTAGTGGCTGGTTGCTCTTTGGTACATACTCAAACTAAGAAGGCAGGAAAGGTATTATCCCAGCAGCAGTGTAGGGTTAAAAACCCTCAGATTCATCGAGGCTTATACTACCTCTGAGATTCCTGCAGGGGTCATGTTACACATGTCACCAGTCTACATCCAGGTTGATTGTTAGGTTTCCTCTTTGTGTGACATGTTATGATTGGATAATTAGTGAGAATGTATTTAATTGCTAGAGAATTATTCTTCACTTAAAAAAATTTTTTAAGTGTTATGCTCTAACTTTTAAAAACTTCAAAAAAAGCGAAACAGTGTATCACCTATCCTACCACCTTAACACCACATCTCTCACCATTTTGTACCTAATTCTGAATTTTATGCTCTTTTTAAAATCGCAATAATAATGTACATATAGAATACCATGGTGATACCGGGCACAGTGGCTCACGCTTGTAATCCCAACACTGGGAGGCTGAGGCAGGTGGATCACAAGGTCAAGAGATGGAGACCTTCCTGGCCAACATGGTAAAACCCTGTCTCTACTAACAATACAAAAATTAGCTGGGCGTGGTGGTACACACCTGTAGTCCCAGCTACTCAGGAGGCTGAGGCAGGAGAATCGCTTGAACCCAGGAGGTGGAGGTTGCAGCAAGCCGAGATCATGCTACTGCACTCCAGCCTGGCAACAGAGAGAGACTCTGTCAAAATAATAATAATAATAATAATAATGCCACGATGGTTCACAATACCTACATGTATTGCAGTGATAAAGAGCAGGTTTTGTGATCAAGATGTCCAAGTTCACCAGGTATGGTAGCTCGTGACTGTAATCCTAGATACTTGGGGGCTGAGGCAGGAGGATGGCTTGAGCTCAAGAGTTCGAGACCGGCCTAGGCAACATAATAGACCCTGTCTCTACAAAAAATTAAAATATAAAAAATAATTAGCTGGGTGTGGCTGTGTGTGCCTGTAGGCCCAGCTACTTGGAAGCTGAGATGGGAGGATCACCTGAACCCAGCAGTTCCAGACTTCAGTGAGCTATGATTATACCACTGCACTGCACTCCAGCCTGAACAACAGAATGAGACCTTGTATCTCAAAAACAAAAACAAAAAAATGCCCAGATTCAAACTGTAGCTCTGTTGTCTACTAGCAACGTAACCTCCCCAAGACTTAATCTCCCTTTACATAAAAATAAGGATAACAACAACAACAACAACAACATGTATCTCATTAAAAAAACTAAATTAGAGAATCCATAAGTGCTTTCTGAAATGCTCAGCACATAGTACTCAATAAATATTATAACATTTTAATGATTGAGAGTAGTCCCTAATCTTTTAACCCTCTTTAACCATGGTTAACATCCAATAATGCAATATTATAAATGATGCTATAGATAGCAAACTTTCAGGTTCGTAACACCCTATCGAGAGATGTTATTACTATTTTTTAAAAAATTTTGTTGCAGTGTTCATTGAGCGATTATGCTTGATTTCCATATTAATACTTCTCTTAGCTGTTTATTAGCATTCTTACTTGAACTTAACTAGAGGCAATCTATCACGTTTGCCAGATTTCTTCTTTATCTAAGCTCCTCATTCTCTACCTCCTTCCCCACCACCAAGCCACCTGTGCACAGGGCAACTTCGTGCGAGAGAACTACAGAACACAGCCGGTCCATATTGAAACGGGAAAGGTTCCCTTGTTCCCCTCGAAGGGCTGGTGATAGGAGTGTGGCTCGCTTCTTCAGTGCCCCGCTGCTCAAACCTCTAGGGGAGCATACAGACGGGCAGGCTGTGGGGCTCCGACCCCATGGCAGTGTCTAGGGGTGAATGTTTACAGCTCCTGAGGCCCCACTGGGCGTATGTTACAGGGTGCTCTTTTAATTTAGCCGTCTGTATGCAGCTGTGTTAGTCAGCTCAATGAGACCCCCTTTCTTTTCATAAGGAGAGAGAGATTTCTGTATCCCGGGGTTTCTTGCCTTGGTTACCGGAAGAAAGGGGTCACACATAGGCTTAGGGAATGAGTGCAAGGTTTTATTGAGTAGAAGTAGCTTTCAGCAGATGGGGGAGCCAGAAGGGAAACGGTTTTCCCCTGGAGTCAGACTGCTTGGAGGCCAGGGCTCTGCTCCGACTGCCCTGGCCAAACTCCACCTCCTCCCGGGTGATGGCCTGCCTGCATGCTGGCGTCTGTCCGTATGCTCTTGTCAGCGTGCTCCCCTCGACGTCCTCTCAATGTTCTCTACACGTCCAGCTGCTTGTCTTCGTTGGCTAATGTGCTCCCTTTGCTGTCCAGCAGCTTCTGGCTGTGCCTTGCTAGGATCTCGGGTTTTTATAGGCCCAGGATGAGGACATGGTGGACCAGAGTGGTCTTGGAAAATACCACATTTGGGCGCAAAGGCAGAAGTGCCTGTCCTCACCTAGGTGCGTGGGGGTGAAGCCCTAGCCAGGGACCACACCCTCCTCTACCCAACACTTCCCTTCCCCGCTTCCGTATCATTTAAACGGACCTCGCCCTTCCCTTCCCAGCACTCTCTTATCAGTAAAACCTGTCCTTCTCTGGTGAATTCATCTCTCACTTTCCCTAACACGCAAAAAATTCTAAGACTCAAACTCTTTCTATTCCCCTCCTTCTTTCAGAAGCCTGAGCTAGAAACTCTAACTTTTTTTCTCCAATCTAAATTTAATTTGCATTTCTTTGACTGCTAATGACGTGAACGTTTTCCCATTGTTTGTTTACTAGTTGTATTTCCTCTTTTGTGAATTTTCAGTTCGTGTGCTGTGCCTATCACTTTTGAATGTGTATGGGCTTTTTAAAATCACAGAGTTCTTAACACCTTATTAAACGTAGAATGGGATATTCTTTTCGAAATAAGGATATTTTATATTTATAAAGCCAAATTTACTGGCATTTTTATGATTACTTTTTAATCTTTTGCAAATTTATATTTGTCTTCTAACCAAAGATCTAGCTATTTACTTGTTTCTTGTTGTTAACAATGGTTTGATTTTTATTTTATTTTATTTTAACATTAATCCATCTGGAACTTATTTTGGAATATAATATGAGGTCAGGGAATACATGGATTTTTTCCAAATCGCTAACCATTCATCCAATACCATTTTTGACGAAGCCTTCTCCTATTTTCCTGACTTACAATGACTTTAACATAGATAACATGCATTTCTAGGTTATTAATTTCCATTCAGCTGTCTATTTTTATTTCAAAACTGTAGATTTACATATTATAAGCTTATAATGTGTTTGGTGGTGGTGCTGTTAATGCTTTCAAATTTACTTTGCTAATCTTAACTGTTTATTCTTTTTAAATGAATGGTAGGAAAAAAAAATTTGAAATTTCCCCCAAACTCTTATTTTATTTCAATTACATGAAACACATAAATACATGTGGAAACTACATGAAATATACAAATAAGTGAAGTTCAATCATCTCCTTTACAATTATGTTTTGTCCTCAAACATCTTATGTTATAGATTTCAATAAAATTTTAAATTTTCTTTATATATGTTACTTGTATAGATTGGAACTATATTTGTAATTTTTCTTTATATATGATTTAGAATTTCCTTTTCAGATTATTCCTTGCTTACCTTTTGTTGGTACTTTGACTGAAATCTCTTCTTTTAATTATATTGCTAACTTTATATTAGATATAATTCTATTGTCAGTCATATTCATGATCTTTTACTTTATAAAACTCTTCAGGGATAACTTGTCCCAAAATTTATACCCTATATTTGGTTTCATGTTACATTGGTTGATCAGAAATCCCTAAATAATAGTAAAAATTAGTGATGATAGTAGGGATCTTAATCTTATTCCTCATTTTCATCATTAAATAATGGCTGTTGGTTCAAACCAGAAACTCTTCCCCTTGTTTAAGAAACAGCCTCTTAAATTAGCAAGGCATGGTGGCACACCTGTAGTCCCAGTTACTCAAGGGACAGAGGCGGCAAGGATCACTAGAGCCCAGGAGTTTGAAGATGCAGTCATCTGTGATCCACTGCACTCCAGCCTGGGGGACACAGCAAGATTTTGTCTCAAAGGAAAAAAATAGCAAAATAGCCTTCTATTCCTTTTAATATTTTCATGAAGAGTGTCTGCAGAAATTTTGTCTATTTAGTAACTTTTGACATAAATATGTTATTTATGTTCTTCTAATATATTGATTTGCCATTTTTGATGAATAGATTTTATAATATTGCATCATGTTTTCTCTCCTTAAATTAAACCTTATGTGGTTGTGGTAAATTATTTTTCATAAGACTCTGAGGATGGACTTATAATCCAAGAATTTAAACATAATAATTGTTGTATCAAATATTTCCCTAAAGCCCTGTTCCACAACCCCACTCACCTTTCTTAAGCTTGCCTGGCCTGATTTTTGCTGAAGGAGGTCATGCCCTTCCTTGTTTGCGATTCCTTTGTTCAACAGTAGTTTAGTTTTCTCCCTGAATATTTGTTCCAATGTTTCACTAATTATCAGCATGAAAGAATCTTGTAGATATTCTTTCCAAGTGTTGGACTAACTGAACCCTTCTGTGCTTCAAGGTTCTAAATAATTTTAAGCATAGCATGGCATAAAATCATAATTATATAGTATTTTTCCAGGGGAGTTAGTCTGTTGTTCACTAACAGTTAGCAATACGTCAGCCCTCACACCAAATCACATCAACATTCATAGCTATAATGTAGGTTTTGTTCTCCTCTGCCTGATTAAAATTTTAAAATCACCCAGATTGAACATATGGGATTTTTCAGTATTCCATTATTCTTTAGACTACTATTGTTATTTGAGTTTAAAATAATAGCAATCTGAATGTCAACATTAAGTAAGGACTAACACACAATAGGGGTAGCTGCTGTGAGCTAACTACTTGTTAGGCATACTGTGTGCCTGGTGACCCACACATGCCAGAGATCAAAATGAACTATTTTCAATTGCGTGCCAATGTGTAGGTTATTTGCTTTTTTAAAAGCAACTTTAACATTTAATTTATGACTAAGAGAAAGTTATGAAGCATGGAGGGGTGGGGGAAGCAGAGGCAAATAAAGAACATAAACTAAGAAATGAGTTTGATCAAAGACAAAACTGCATTTAAAGACCCTGGTTCCACTGCCTGAGCTGAAAGTCAGCCAAAAATAAAGAGTGACAGATGAAGAGAAACTTTGATTGATACAATTGTTCTTATCTTCAGATCTCAGAATTACTGGGAGTAATAGAAAATATGGAAGATTTTTATTAAGTGTGTAGGGAGACACTCCATCTTGCAGGTCTGATAGTTTCAAAAGTTGAGCGTTTCCATGAGGATTTCAACTAACATTCGGGAATGTTTCTATTTATCAAAGAAAACTTCCAAGATGCTTCCTGCAAGATCTCCCTATTGTTTTACTTGTATGCCTAGCATTTACAATTGTTCACGTGCTCATTCAGCCTGTATGTGTTACGCACATACAAGTCAGGCACTGCCTTAGTCTTCGGGGATACCCCAGGGTAGACAAGTTCACAAGTTTGCACTATTGTTCTCATACACACATCATGTGCTCTTTCCATTTACTACTCCAACGGTCTTTCTTAAGCCACATTACAGGAAAGCCTAGATAAAGGAAAATAACTTTTTCCTTTAACGCTATTTTAAATGGAAAACTCAACTCTCTTCATGTTTCTTTTAAACTGATTTTTCCTGTGTATCAAAGTGATCGACCTGAGCTGGTTCCACTGAAACATCTCACTTAAAATATACAAGATTTGCTTTAAATTAGCACTCACATTGATAGATTGAACAGGTGAAAAAGGCTTTTAGGTTGTAAGTATTCCCTAAAGTGGGAGGCAGGAATGGAATGAGGAATAGATGGAGAGAGAGTCATTATTGGAGCCACCATGGGTGATTATATATTCCTCTTTACTTAACAACAAAAACTTCTCTAGAAAAGAGTTTGTCAAAAATGCTCAACTTCTCTGATAATTTTAAAAATTGGATACACTCTGCAAAATTTTAAAGGCCTTTATACTACTGACTCTTGACCAAGTCTTAGGAAAACAAGCTCTCTCCTAAACTACTAGTTAAAAAAAAAAAAAAGAAGGCTGGGTGTGATCCCAGCTGAGGTGGTGGGCGGATCACAAGGTCAGGAGATCGAGACCATCCTGGCTAAGACGGTGAAAC
Organism: Colobus angolensis palliatus; assembly: GCF_000951035.1. Taxonomy (NCBI): domain Eukaryota; kingdom Metazoa; phylum Chordata; class Mammalia; order Primates; family Cercopithecidae; genus Colobus; species Colobus angolensis. The sequence continues at coordinate 10,211,858 of NW_012117488.1, read as the reverse complement.
CCCGTCTCTACTAAAAATAAAAAATAAAAAAATAAAAAAGAGCAGGGCCTGGTAGCAGGCGCCTGTAATCCCAGCTACTCAGGCGGCTGAGGCAGGAGAATCACTCGAAGCTAGGAGGTGGAGGCTGCAGTGAGCCAAGATCATGCAACTGCACTCCAGCCTGGGCAACAGAGCGAGACTCCGTCTCAAAAAGAAAAAAAAAAGAAAAGAAAAGAAAAGAAAAATGGAAGAAATTTGGTACATGTTTGGAGACAAATTTAACAAGGTCTATCAAAACTAAAAAATGCACAAACTCCACTCCATTTTCCTTTCTAGGAATTCTTTTCTGTAGATGTGCAAAGATATATGTCAAACAGTACATTGTGGCTTTATCATAGAAAACAATTGGAAACAATCTGAATACCTGTCCATTAGGAACTTGTTAGAGAAACTAGAGTATACTCATATAATGGCATGTTATGCAGCCCTTAAAAATGAGAGTGGTCTATCTGTCCTGTACATGAGGAAGTATGTTTTTAGGTAATTAAAAAGTAGGTTGCTGAAGTATAGCACAATCTCATTTACATAGAAAAAAGGTGTACATTTGTGGGTGTGTATGCACGCATGTGTGTGACTAGAAAATTGCCAGAAAGATATGGAGCAAAAAAATCTTAAAACTCATTACCTGGTTGGAGAGGGTGATAGAAAGGAGTGGATGTGTGAAGGCAGGAAAAAATATTTTTACTTTTCTCTTTGTGCTTTTACCTATCATTTAACTTTTCATCATTTTAAATTTATCTTTAAAAAATGAATCATTTTTCTTTGAATTGTGTAAAATAGCAGGTTTATAATAGACGTGAAATCAGAATGTACTATTTCAGCCACTGTCACAGTAATTTTATACATTACGTGTTTTAAGGAAGTTTTAGTGACCTGAAACATTTGAATGCCTTCTGATCATTTAAAACACTCTAAGTAATAACATATCCACAATTACTAATATATGCTTGAAAGTATGACTGAGACAGGCCATTTCATTATGTACCTGGTAATAGATTAGGGTACAAGGAACAGCCAGGTTATCAATTTTATCCACTCACTTTAAGTACAGAAGGTTTTAAAAATAATTTTCAGACAAATTACCTTCTCTATCGATTGTTAATGCTTATGAAACAATGACTTTATCTTCCTCCTATTCACTTTGAACACTATTGCCTAATTGCCACCATAACCTTCACAGTTGTCCAACCAGATATCAAGTTGTAGTCAGTTCTACATATGTTGCCTGTAGTCAGGTAGTCTTTGATAAATATATAAAAAGGGGACATAGTATTCCATTCCTTTGTTCTTCTGCACACCTGGAAAGAATACTTAAATTTTATCAATACTATTTCCACATAGTTCTTTTATTATATGGTCACATAAAAGTGATGATCTTATAAATTTATTTAAAACCCAATATTTTTCTTTAGCGAGATACAGCTTTGGGGGCTTGGTGAGTACTGAAAAATCATAAAGCCATGTGAATATAAGCCTAGCATGAAAATACAGTTTTTCAGCTGACTGTATTTTCCAAAGTTGTAATATATTCCAAAGGCTGCATGAAATGAGGGATAGAAAGATGTTCATATTACTACATTTATGAAACATGAAAATTTGTGAAAATTTGATCTATCACAATTTCTGTTTACTGTCAAGTAAATGAAATCAAAGGAGAAAAGCAGATCATGTGATATATTAATGGGAAAGAATAAACCTGAGGGTAACTTAGGTAAAGCACATAGAAATATTTCCTAATACACAGGGCTAGTAAACGTTGTTTTGGGGAGAGTGGCAAAAAAAAAAAAAAAAAAAAAAAAAAAATCCTAGATAATACTTAATGAAACTGGAATCCCTGCCTTGGAATAAGAGAAAGCTATAGTGATCACTTCGGAGAACAGATTTTAAAAACATTCTTTGATAACGAACTATGTGCTATATATTTCATTAAGAACTAACATAAAAACTAAAGATACTCTGCAATATTCAAACCAAGAAGAATCCTTGGAAGAAAAACTAAGCAAACAATTCTAGTTTTCAAATCTAGAGTTACTGCTAAGTAAACATAAAGATTTACCCAGGAAGATCCCTGAAATAATTCCTAAAGAAAATGAAAGATCTTTAGAAACCAGGAAAATAAGTGTTAACTTGAAGTCTGAGACCACATAGCTCGATATGTCTCTATAATTGTTTAATGTCCTTTAGGAACTTGTGGCTAATTAAAAAAAAAATGGCTTCAGAGCAATTCTCATTTGTTTTCTGTTTAAATAGCACAGTCTATTAGGTTTCAATGTCTCTAACTTGAAAGAGTTTTATTTCTTTTTCCTGAAAAAAGTTCTATTCTTTACCATAAAAAATGACAAGTACAAGGTCAAATTCAAAGGTAATCTAATGACATGTCTGACTGTTCCTCTATCTAAATGAAATAAAACAGACACAGTCTCTTTTATAAAGGACCTAATAGAATAAACCTAGTAAGCAGGAAACCATTTAGAGTAGTTGATTTGGCCTTGGTTTTAAAGGTGACCAGCATTCCTTGGTGTGTGGTAAGGTAACAATTGAATTGGTTTTGTTTGCTAGCCTCCATAATGCTTTCTCTTGCAGTGTTTTTGTATTGTGCACCAATACATCCTCAGGCTTCTTTTTCCTCCCCTGTTTGTTAGTCACATAGTAACAGATGTGCGTCCAATACCAAATGAGTATACTGTTACTCACAGTGATTTTCTCTGCAGCAATCTAGAAGCATGCATCGCCTTTGTCCTGGGACCTTGTATTTTTAGTGGCCAGGCCTTACAAAAGAATATATTACCAAGCTAGAAAACATTAAAATAAATAGTGTGACATGTACTGTATTACTAACTTTAAAACATCCTTTATAACCTGATGCAAACAATTGGTGCTAAATACATGTTCATTGAATTAATGGTCATTATAAAATATAGCTCTTGCTGCCATTCTCATGAATAGAACATACTTTCACATAGCACCCTATTAAATCTTACATCATCTCTACTATTCTTTCTTTTTCTGCCAGCAGAAATGTATTAACATATGCTGTACCCATCACACATGAGAAGCCTTAGTTCAAAAGTATTTCTCTCTCCTCATCTCTACCTGTTTTCAATGCTGTCCTCTTCACCTTTTGTCTATCAATATCAACTTTACATTGTATGAGGACAACTGAGACCAAGCTTTTGCCATTACTTTGAGGAATGGTTAGGCAATATGTCACAAATATTAGACAATCATGGCTTTTTAAAAGAAAATTTTAGTATAGTTCTAACTTTAATTGGAATTGGTATTCATTTTGGAATTAACGTTAGCTAGTATTGCTTTCTATTTGAAATCCTGCAGAAAGTTGCCTACTCTACAGAAGATGGTAGTGTTCGCAAAGCCAGTCAAGGAATGTTATGTGAAAACACTTGGACTTGTAAAACAAAATACCAATATTAATTGTTACCATTATTGCCTTTTGGACTGTGCACCAAACCTTGCAGGATATTTCATTTACCAAAATTTTTCTAAAATAATTCCAGATCACAGAGAAGCAGATTATGCTAGCAAAGTACTTCTGTCATAAACTTTTAGAAAATTAGGAAAATCTTTTTAAGTTTCATACATAAATGCCAAATTGCCCAAATAATCATCTTATTTTCTATATAATAACCAAAAAGGTAGATTGTATTTATGATTTGTTTTCCATAGAAGGCACTGTTCACATGCTTTAAATACTTATTTCTTTCCATAATTGTATAAGGTGAGTACTGTTATTGTCCTCTTTTATAGAAGAAGAAACTAAAGGTTAGAGACTTGAAGTCGCTTGGCCTATGTCATGCAATTAAACAAGGGAGTTTACCCTCAAAGCTCTCAATTTTAATTACCGTATATCTGAAGTTATTCACCAACCAATTGTTAGATGATAGGCACTGTGGTTTTGGCTGTCTGGAGTTTCAGAATGATGTAGATAGTATGGCTTTCTCTCGATTAATTCTGCCTGGGAATAGGGGTAGCCTCTGGAGTTTATGGATTACTTTCTTCAACTGAAAAAATTATCAGTCCTTTTCTCTTCCAATAATACCTCTGTCTAACCCTCTCTCAACTCTCCTATGGGACTCTAACACATACTAGAATTCTTCCTTCTATGCTGTGTATTTTTACCTTTTCCTCTCTTCTTTCCATCTTTTTAGTTCTCAATGCTTTTTCTAAATGATTTCTCTGACTACAATCATCAGTATTTTATGTCCTGTTAAATCTGTTCATTGGGTTGTAGTTTGGTTTTCTGAAGTTTTCTAAAAATGTGTAAGGTGGTATTTTTTCAAATGTTCTGTCACTTTTTATAGCTGCTGTTTCTTGCAGCTATTTTCAAACTTGTCTTTTAATTCTTTAATTATAGCAGTACTAGTTTCAGTTCCCCGACTGGTAACTCCAGTATCCAAACTCTGTAGCGCTGTCCCTTCTGACTGATGATTCTCCTGGTTTTCACACAGAGTGCTTTGTGTGTATTTAGTCAGGAGGATCCTTGAGGCCTAGCATGGAAGTGCCTTCCTCCAGAGAGAATATATGTTGATATCTGCCAGATGCCTAGAGGCACTAATAGTCTGGAATCTTTTCAAATCAAGTTCATAGATTAGAGATCCTTGGGCCACCAAAACAATGCATAGTGAAGGCTGCAAATCAGTAAAAATACCAGCCACAACTTTGATTTTCTCTCTCGCTCTTCAATGTACCAAATGACTATGGTCTGAATGTTTATCTTCTCACCCCTCATCCCACCTCGAAATAAATGTGTTGAAATTCTAACTTCAAGGTGATGAATTTGGTGGTGGAGCCTTGGGAGGTGAAGAGTGAGTGTCCTTGTAAAAGAGGCCTAAAGGAGCGCATTTGCCCCTTCAACATGAGAGGGCACAGATAGGGGAAACGTCTATGAGGAAGTGGGCCCTCACATCCGATCTGCGGGCACCTTGATCTTGGACTTCCTAGACCTATCACTGTGAGAAACAATTTTCTATTGTTTATCAGGCACTATTTTTTGATATTTTTCAAAGCATCCCAAATGAACCAAGCAATACTCAGTCCAATCCTCTGTAAGCAGAGGATAGAAGAGTAGAGATATGCTTATTACTGATTCCTTCATCTTTTGAGGATTGGGGCTTTTTGGGGACCCAGCTCAATGTAGGTAGATTGTCTTTTACAGTCCCTTGTTTGAAGACCCCCAAAGAGTCGGCCAAAACCGTAGCTTGAATCTGACAGAATTCAAAAATACCCTTGTGGCAAAGGCAACTTCAGCACTACGTTCTCAACTTGCTTCTCTGGATCCCCACCTTTTCATTGATTTTGTCCTGTAGACTTTACTATTTTATCATCCCTTAGATGTGCTTAAGAAAATGTTTTTAATACCGTATTTTTAGTTGTTTTCAGCATGAAAATCTCTCTGAATAATATAACCATTACTGAACTACTCAACATTCAACAGTGTAGCCATTATTAAAAAGAGAGGTCCTGTAAACAATGGAGACAAGGTCTCTTTCCTAATAGAGATTACATTCCAGTCAGAGTCATATCCAAAAAAAGTAAATCAAAACACAAAATGATTTTGAGTTATAGTAAGAACTATGAAAAAATTCTAGAAAATGAGCTGAAAGAGATATTAATGAAGGAATGCATAGAAGGGAGATATTGAAAAACAGCTTAGTATTTTTCCTAAGTTTCAAAGAAGTTTAAAAAGTTAATAATAGCATAGAAAGAAATTTAAGGTTATACAGAAATTAAAGTTAAATTAAATGACAGGTGGCAAATGACATAGGCAAAAATGATTTCGGGTATTATTGAAAGAGGCCTGGATCGGGAACGGAGTTTCAAGAATGGGTCCCATGTATCATTCACCTGCTGAATGATCTTGGAAAAGTCATGTAACCTATTCAATATAATTCAATCACGAATACCACTAATTAACTCCGCATTTGCTGTTTATCTAAAACACGAAATACTCTGTTAGGCATTGGTTGGGAGTGGTCAGAGAGATGAGCCTAAAGCATGATTCCTGTATTTCTTGCAATGTGGACATACTATAAGGCTAAAAAGAAACTACATCGGCAGACACTGACCTTCAGCGGCTCGGCTCCATCGCCATGGCGCCTTCCAGGAAGTTCTTCGTTGGGGGGAACTGGAAGATGAACGGGAGGAAGCAGAATCTGGGGGAGCTCATCGGCACTCTGAACGCGGCCAAGGTGCCGGCCGACACCGAAGTGGTTTGTGCTCCCCCCACTGCCTATATCGACTTCGCCCGGCAGAAGCTAGATCCCAAGATTGCTGTGGCTGCACAGAACTGCTACAAAGTGACTAATGGGGCCTTTACTGGGGAGATCAGCCCTGGCATGATCAAAGACTGCGGAGCCACGTGGGTGGTCCTGGGGCACTCAGAGAGAAGGCATGTCTTTGGGGAGTCAGATGAGCTGATTGGGCAGAAAGTGGCCCATGCTCTGGCTGAGGAACTCGGAGTAATCGCCTGTATTGGGGAGAAGCTAGATGAAAGGGAAGCTGGCATCACTGAGAAGGTTGTTTTCGAGCAGACAAAGGTCATCGCAGATAATGTGAAAGACTGGAGCAAGGTTGTCCTGGCCTATGAGCCTGTGTGGGCCATTGGCACTGGCAAGACTGCAACACCCCAACAGGCCCAGGAAGTACACGAGAAGCTCCGAGGATGGCTTAAGTCCAACGTCTCTGAAGCAGTGGCTCAGAGCACCCGTATCATTTATGGAGGCTCTGTGACTGGGGCGACCTGCAAGGAGCTGGCCAGCCAGCCTGACGTGGATGGCTTCCTTGTGGGTGGTGCTTCCCTCAAGCCCGAATTCGTGGACATCATCAATGCCAAACAATGAGCCCCATCCATCTTCCCTACCCTTCCTGCCAAGCCAGGGACTAAGCAGCCCAGAAGCCCAGTAACTGCCCCTCCCCTGCACATGCTTCTGATGGTGTCACCTGCTCCTTCCTGTGGCCTCATCCAAATTGTACCTTCCTTTACTATCTTCACCCTGTAATGGTTGGGACCAGCCCAATCCCTTCTCCACTTACTAGAATGCTTGGAACTAAATGTCACCAAGGTGGCTTCTCCTCGGCTGAGAGGTGGAAGGGGTGGGATTTGCTCCTGGGTTCCCTAGACCCTAGTGAGGGCAGGAGAGAAACCATCCTCTCCCTTCTTACACAATGAGGCCAAGATCCTCCCCTCAGAAGGCAGGAGTGCTGCCCTCTCCCATGGTACGCATGCCTGTGTGCTGTGTACGTGAACCACCCACATGTGAGGGAATAAACACCTGGCACTAGGAAAAAAAAAAAAAAAGAAACTACATCATAGAAACATAGATTTAATTTAAAAAACAAAAAAGAAAGAAAGAGAGAAAGAAGCTATATATACAAAATTCCATGTCTGCTAATCTGACTTTTAATCCCAACTCTGTAGCTTGTTTGAGCTTGAATGAATCTCCTAACCAAACGATCTGATAATACAGGTTGAGGTAGTGGTCTTAACGTTCTATGGATTCCTCTTCCTCACCTTTCTACCACACACCTCACTGTAGGCTGGCAGTGAGCAAAACAAGGAAGAAGAGAAATTCTGAAACTTCATTCTTAAACCAACCAGAAGAGTTCTACTTTTATCCATTCTAATATTGAGCTTTCTTATAATATTAATATTTTATGAGCATGAGCAAAGAATGGTGCATCTAAAAAACATCTGAAACCCACTGATTGGTTAGTTGGTTTTGCTGAAAAACGTAAAAGAGTTATGAAAACTGTGTAAGACCGATGTTCATTCTACTGACTGAAGAAACGGGAGAGCTGCAGAATAATTGCAAATGGTCTGCACAAAAAGGCATGAACCAAATATTAGCCACTGGTACAACATACTGGTATTAAGGTGAAGATATGGATAGAGAGAGAGAGACGTAATACATGCATAGGTATGCAATTTTAATTTTTAAAATACAAATGATTCATGCTTATGACAGGAAAGCTCAAATAGTATAATAGATAATAATATGAACAGTAAATGCCCTCCCTCCTATCATTTGTTTCAATTTATTGTATATTCTTCCAGAATTTTTCCATACCTATCCTAACAGATTTATGTAGTTTTTCATACAGAAAGGGAATTATACTGTACATTCCATACGGCAATTTGATCTTCTCTCTTAATATACCTTGGACATGTTTCTGTATCAGTACATATTGATCTACCATCTTCTTTTCTGGTACTGCAAAGCATTTCATTATATGAATGCAACAAAATTTCTTTCACCAATCCACTGTGGATGGACATTTATTATGTTTTCATAACCTGTTTTCGATTGTTTTTCTATTACAAAGATGCTGCCACACACACCCGTTACATTACCAGCTTTGAGTATATGTGGGAACTGCTTTGGCAGCTGCTGTGTCATGTATTTTCTCAATCAAAAGATAATTCAAATACAAACACTCATAGAAACTTTTGACACTTAAAGGAGATCCTCATATTAAAACCATTTGGTAACTACTGAGTTAGAAATTCATTTTAAGCTTTAGTTAAGCATATGCTGTTTGAAGTGTAACTGGCAATCAAGTTTATTAACAAATGTGATAAATAAATGCCCTTATCTGAAACTCACCAAAATTGATTCACTGATGCAGCAAACTCATTTTTTGAGCATTTATTCTGTGCTCCGGACTGTTGATATAAGAGTGATGTGTGGTTTGTGCTTGTGGCACTTGTGTTACAGAAGGCCTAGAGACTGCCGCGCTAACATCAATTGCAACACCGCTGTAGCAAGTGCTGGCATAGAAGAGCTTCCCTGTGATTTTACTATTGTAATGTAAACACTGAAAATATGAACTAGAGCTGCTGCTCTCTCTGTCAATGTATGTAGTCCTTCTCTAGGCATTTTCAGGAACTGTTTTCTGTAAGAAAAAAAAGAGAATTTGGCAAATAAACTTCAGTTTTTATGTATTTTCCAATCATTTCCTATCTGCGGCTCACATATTTTTTTCTCTAAAATAAAGGAAGGATTTATCTTCCTATTCTTACCTCTCTAGCAAGTCCTGTGCACCTTTATTTATCTTTATGTGCCCTTTGAACACAGCAGAGGTTTATCCTTGCAAATGTCTGTCTATGGTAATTTCAGACTAACATCTGACAATTTAGCCACTGACACTTCACTCTCCAAACTTGTGCCTCACTAAATGCTACTTAGTGTCTTTTCTCTGATCAAGACATGCCTATCTGGCTTTCTTTTCTGGAAAGAAGAAATGGAGACTATCTAGGCATAGGTATTTCACTCTGGTCAATGAAGCTTTGAAATGCATACATCTAATGTAATAAAAATATTAAGTACTACCATTTATTAAATCCTTACCATTGTAAGTACTTTACCTACTATGTTCTTTATGTGTATTGTCATATTTAGTTTCTGTAACAAGCATTATCTCCAGTTTACTTATGAGGGGCATGAAGCATGGGGGAAGGTAAGTCACAAAATCACACGACTTGCAACTAATAAGCTCGATTTCAGTCCAGATCTGTCTGTTGTCCACACTACCAACCATTATACTGTACTGCCTCCATAGGTAAAGGGAGTTTTGAAATATGGATAGTATTGCTATCTATACACCATGTGTAAAAAAGCACCAAATATATGCCTCTCACCCTTCCTCCTACCCCACCCCCACAAAAAAAAAAAAACAGAAGCAACATTTTTTGAGCTTGAAAAGAAACCTCCTGCCTGGATGCCATGAATAAAAATAAAGTTTATTTCAAGAGGAAGATTTTGAATATATTTGAAATATTTCAGTTTTGTACCTGCCTTCCGATGTAACTTTGCCGCCTTAGGATCTTTATGGATACTAAGTCTCATCTATTTTTACCAATTTCTGCTAAATTATGCTGGAGGAGCATGCTAATGCTAACACAGGAGCCAGCTTGAGAGATAGAGCCCCAAGGAAGAAAAAAATTATCTATATTAGAGTAGCATTAGTCTAATCCCACATCCCAAAATGCCATACTTGGATTAACCAATCTCCATTAGATAAGCAGGAAATAAATTAGCAATGGAAGACTTGGCCTAACCTCTCTGCTGGAAGCATATTATTAAGAGACCATGCCCAATAGTATTAGGGAGATACGTGTTTGACTATGATCTTGAAATCCAATGGGAAATAGAGTGCCAACTGGCAAAGTTTCTTTATATTAGTTCAGCCTCTCTTTTTTATATAATGCAGTGTGGGTAAAACTATACATGTTTCATAAAGTCAGTCATCTAGTATAGACTGTATCTATCACTAAGTTACAAAATTTCCTTCAAAATCTTGCTCTAATATAATCCATCTCATCTTACTGATTCACAATGTTTTTCTGAAAAATGACTGTAACTTTTTGTGCCCCATCCAACCAAACCATACTTCCATAAAATTCCTTTCCCCTTTCTTTGTTTGTACACACTTTTTTGATTGTTTGATAACATCTGAACATGAGAGTGTAAATTTCAACATTGTTGATGTTTCCAAATGGTTATAAGTTCCAGCTGTTTGCTCTTTTCTCTCCAATGGAGATCTAACATTACAAAGGAAAAGAGGAAAAAAGAAAATACAACTAGTTCCCTACTCTCTCATTAGAGAGCAGATAAATTGGATGGTAAAAATTCTATTAGCAATTATATTTTTTAGAAATCAGAAATTCTCAGCAAGCGATATTTAAACATCCCCAGTTGCCTCTATCACTTTGGGGTAGGGATGAGATTGGTGAATAGAGCCTGGTTATGTAGAAGATTCAGATAACACACAAAACTCCATGTCCCAGTGGGGGAAAAAAGCATTGGATATATGTAGAATTTCATGAGAGGCATTCAAGAACATTTATAAAGTAAAACACCAATTACCTCATGTATGAGGCCCTCTACAGCTAACAGTTCCTGTTCTTATTGTTCTCTAAATAAATCCTATGCCAGCTTAACTTTTTGGTAAGAAAAGAAGATTCTACAATCTTCTTCTCCCTTTTTAATTACTTAAGCATTGTTGTCTTGTTTTAATTTAGCAGCAGGGAAGAAATGCCAACGAGAGGCATATGTGAATTAAGAGGTAGGCGGATGCTACCATATAAGACCCTTATACAATCACCTAGCCAAAGTTTAATACTAAGAAGGGTTGTGCCAAATAAATGCATGAAAGGATAATAAACAAGGAATCTATACCATTTAATAAATAAACCTTAAACAACCAAATAATAGTTGAACATCTGCTATGCTAATATCATTGTCTGGCTTTTTTTTTTTTTTTTTTTGCTTTTTTCTCCCAGAATGAAAGTAATTCATTGTTTTTCTGAATATGAAAGTATTAACATGCTCATTGTAGAATGTACTGATATTTGAAGGTAGCAAGAAAAAAGATATCATCCATGATCTTAACACCTCTCATGGAAAAATATAAAACATTTTCATTTCTTTCTAGACTTTTACTGCATACATCAATATATAGATGTCCATTTTCTATTTTAAAAATGGAATTACAATATGTAGTTGCCTATTTTTTAGAAAATGCAAGTTTGAGTGGCTCTATACTTTCTCCTATCGAATATAATGGGTACCATAGATTTTTGTTAATGATTTATCATTTATTATATATGTATTATTTATTATAGATTCTGACTAATTGACAAATTTCTTGCCCACTCTTCTATTTGAAAACATACAGTCAGTTGTTATTTATAGTCACTATAAACAGCGGTGCAATAGAACACTAGAACTCATTCTTCCTATTTAGCTGTAATTTTGCATCCATTAAACAAACTTTGTCTATCCCTCTCCTCCTGTACCCTTCCCAATCTCTAATAACCACTATTCTATCTTTACTTCTGTGAGATCAACTCTTTTGGCTTCTACATCTGGGTGAGAACATATGGTATCTGTCTTTCTGTGACTGGCTTATTTTATTTAATGTGATGTCCTCCAGCTTATATATGTTGACACAAATGACAGGGTTTTATTCTGTTGTATGGTTGAATATTATCCGTTGTGTGTATATACCACATTTTCTTTATCCATTTATCTGCCATTGGACACTTAGGTTGATTCCATATCTTGGCTATTGTGAATAGTGCTGCCACAAACATTGGAGTGCAGATATCTCATCAATATACTGATTTCCTTTGTTTGGATATATACTCAGTAGTTGGATTGCCAGATCATACGGTATTTCTAGTTGATTTTTTTTTCAGGAACCTCCATGCTATTTTCCATAATGGCTACACTAACTTACATTCCCACCAACCAGCGTGTAAGAGTTCTCCTTTCTCTATGTTCTTAGCATTCTTGCTAGCATTTGTTACTTTTTGTCTCTCTCGCTCTCCTTTTTTTTTTTTTTTTTTTTTTTTGAGATGAGTCTTGCTCTGTCACCCAGGCTAGAGTACAGTGGCATGATCTCAGCTCACTGCAACATCCACCTCCCAGGTTCAAGCAATTCTCATGCTTCAGCTTCCTGAGTAGCTGGGACTACAGGCGTGTGCCACCATGCCCAACTAATTTTATGTTTTTGTAGAGATGGGTATTCACCATGTTGGCCAGGCTGGTTTCGAACTCCTGGCCTCAAGAGATCCACCTGCTTCAGCCTCCCAAAGTGCTGGGATTACAGGTGTGAGCCACTGCCCCGGTCAGTTATTTTTTTTCTCTTTGATAATGGCCATTCTATCTGGGGTGAGATGATATCTCATTGTGATTTCGATCTGCATCTCCTTCAGGATTAGTGATGTTGAGCATTTTTTTCATATACTTGTTGGCCATTTGTATGTCTTTATTTATTTATTTATTTTGAGACAGATGGTTATTCAACTCATTTGCTATTTTCAAATGAGATTATTTGGGGGTCTGTCAGAATTTTTCTATTGAGTTGTTCGAGATCCTTGCATATTCTGGTTAGTAATCCTTTGTCAGATGAATACTTTGTAAATATTTTCTCCCTTCTGCTGGTTGTCTCTTCACTCAGTGGATTGTTTTCTTTGCTGTGCAGTAGCATTTCAGTTTGATATAACCCCATTTGTCTATTCTTGCTGTGTTTTCGAGGTCTTCTCCATAAAATCCTTATCCAGGCCAATGTCCTGAAGTGGTTTCCCTTATGTTTTCCTCTAGTAGTTTTATAGTTTCAGTGTTTACATTTAAATCTTTAATCCATTTTGAGTTAGCTTTTGTATACAGTGAAAGATGGGGGTCTAGTGTCATTCTTCTGCATACAAATATCCAGTTTTCCAAAACTATTTATTGAAGAGACTGACTTTTGTCTAATAAATGTTCTTAGCAACTTTGTCAAAAATCAGTTAGCTGTAAATATGTGAATTTATTTCTAGGTTCTCTAGCCTGTTCTATTCTTCTGTTGTCTGTTTTTATGCTAGTACCATGTTATTTAGCTCTGCAGTATATTTTGAAGTCAGATAGTATGATGACTCTGGCAGTCCTTTCTGCTCAGGATTGCTTTGGTTATTCACAGTTCCTGTGGTTCCATATTAATTTCAGGATTTTGTTTCTATGCAAAGTCATTGTGTTGCACTGAATCTATAGATCACCTTTGTTTGTATAGTCATTTTTAAAATGTTAATTCTAATCCATGAGCATGGGACGTCTTTCCATTTTTGCGTCCTCTACAATTTCTTTCACCAATGTTTTTAGTTCTCCTTGTAGAGATGTTTTACCTCTTTGGTTAAGTGTATTCCCAGGTAATTACTTTGTAGATATTGGATATGAGATTGCTTTCTTGATTTCTTTTTTACTAGTTCATTGTTGGTGTATATAAATGCTATTTATTTTTTCATGTTACTTTTGTATCTTGCAACTTTACTAAATTTGGTTATTGGTTGTTTTTGTTAGAGCTTTTAGGGTTTTCTGTGTATATGACCATGTTCCCACACACAGGGAAAGTTTTACTTAGTCTTTTCCTCTTTGGTTGCTCTTGTTTCCTTTCTTTTGCCTGGTTCCTGTGGCTAGGACTTTCAGTACCATATTGAGCAAGAGTGATGAGAGTGGACATCCTTGTCATGTTCAAATTCTTAGAGAAAAACCTTTCAGCTTTTCTCAGTTCAGATGTTAACTGTTGGTTTATCATACATGGTCTTTATTGTGTTAAGGTACATTCCTTCTATAACTAGTCTGTTGAGGGGTTTTATAATGAAGGGATACTGAATTTAATCAAATGCTTTTTCTGCATCTATTGAGGAGATCATACTGTTTTTATCCTCGATCCTGTTTATGTGATTTATCATGTGTATTGATTTGTGTATGTTGAACCATCCTTGCATCCCTGGGATAATCTCACATGATCATGTTGAATAGTTTTTTCATGTGCTGCTGAATTTGAGTTGCAATATTTTGTTGAGAATTTTTGCATCTATGTCTATCAGGGATATTGGCCTCTAGTGTTCTTCAATTGTTGTGTTCTTGTCTGATTTTGATATCACAGTAATGCCAGCCTCATAGAGTGATTTTGGAAGAATTCTTCCCTCTTCAGTTTTCTGAAAAGGTTTGAGAACAATTGATATTCATTCTCCTTTAAATCTTTGGTATAATTCAGCAGAGAAGCCATCAGTTCCTGCACTCTTCTTTGATGGGCTCTTGTTTTTATTACTGATTCAATCCTGTTATTTGTGATTAATTTGGTCACGTTTTCTGTTTCTTCTTGGTTCAGTCTTGGTAGGTTGTATGTGTCCAGGAATTTACCCATTTCCACTAGGTTTCCCAACATGTTGGCACAGAGATACTCATAATGGTTTCTCATGATTCTTTGTATTTCTGTGATATTGGTTATAATTTCTCCTTTTTTATTTCTGATTTTATTTATTTGGGTCTTTTCTCTTTTAGATAATTGTTATTATTTCAATTCTTTTAAATTTATTGAGACATTCACAGCGTAACATGTGGTCTATGCTGAAGAATGTTTTATGTGCTGATAAAAAGAATGTGTATTCTGCAGATGTTGGATAAAAAGTTCTGTAAACATCTGGTAGGTACATTTGGCCTAAAATGCAGTTTAAATCCAAGGTTTATTGGTTGATTTTTTTTATCTAGATAATCTGTCCAATGATGACAGTGGGATGTTGAAGTCCCCAACTATTAGTGTACTGGAATCTGTCTCTCCCTTTAGGCTAATAATATTTGCTTTATATATCTGGGTGCTTGGCTTGGGGGTGCATATATTTTTGTAATTGTTATATCCTCTTGCTGAATGGATCCCTTTATATAATGACCTTGTCTCTTTTTACATTTTTACTTAAAATCTGTTTTACTTGATATAAGTATAGCTACTTCTGCTTATTTTTGGTTTCCGTTTACATGGAATACCTTTTTCCATCCCTTCATTTTCAATTTATTTGTGTCTTTACAGGGTGACATTCATTCTTTTGCATATAGCTGAGTCATGACTTTTTTATACATTTAGTCACTTTATAACTTTTACGTAAAGAATTTAATTTGTTTACATTTAAGACTATTGTTGATAGATGAGCACTTACTCCTGTCATTTTGTTGTTTCCTGGTTGTTTTTATATCTTTCATTTCTTTTTTTTTCTCCCATTTCTATCATTGCAGTTTGGTGGTTTCCTATAGTGAAAGTGTTTGATTCTTTTCTCTTTTTCTTCTACCGATCTGCTCTACCAGTTAATTTTATACTTTTGCATGTTTTTGTGGTGTGATTATCATCTTATTCCTTCCATATGTAGGACTGCCTTAAGCATTTCTTGCAAGGCTGGTCTGGCGGTGATGAATTCCCTCAGTTTTTGCTTGTCTGGGAAAGACTTTATTTCTCTCTCATTTCTGAAGGGTAGTTTTACTGAGTATACTTCTTGGTTAACAGTTGGTTTTTCCTTCTTTTTCTTCTTCTTTCAGCACCTTGAATATATCACCCAATTCTCTCCTGGTCTATAAGACTTATGCTGAGAAATCTGCTGATAGTTTCATGGAGATTTTCTTACACATGACTTGATACCTTTTTCTCACTGTTTTAAAAAATTCTCTCTTTGTCTTTTACTTTTGACAACTTGACTAAATATGCCTTATACAGAATCTTTGGGATTGAATCTACTTAAGGAACTTTGAGCTTCCTGAATCTGGATGTCCATATCTGTATTAGTCTGCTTTCAACTACTATCAAGAACTGTCTGAGACTGACCGATTTATGGAAAAAAAGAGGTTTAGTTGACTCACAGTTCCTGAGGCTTAGCAGGAAGCATGACTGGGAGGCCTCAGGAAGCTTATGATCATGGTGGAAGGTGAAGGGGAAGCAAGCACATCTTACCATGGCATAGCAAAAGAGAGAGCGTGATGGAGGAAGTGACATACACTTTTAAACTATCAGATCTCATGAAAATTTACTCTCTCACGATCATGAGGACAACAAGGGGGAAATCCACCCAAATTATCCAATCACCTCTTACAAGGCTCCTCCTCCAATTCAACATGAGATTTATGTGGGGACACAAATCCAAACCATATAAATATCTCTGTTGAGATTTGGGGATTTTTCAGCTATATTAAATAGGTTTTCTATGCCTTTTTCCATCTCTCTTCCTTCTAGAACTCCCTAATAAACAGTTGTTCACTTAGTGGTATCGCATACATCTTGTGGGCTTTCTTCACTACTTTTCTTTCTTATTTCCTTTTTTTTCTGATTGAGTAATTTCACATGACCCATCATCAAGTTCAAAGATTCATTCTTCTTCTTAATTAAGTCTACTGCTGAAGATCTCTACTATATTTTTTATCTCGTTTATTGAATTCTTCAACTGCACAATTTCTATTAGGTTCTTTTGATATCTATCTCTTTGCTACATTTCTTGTTCATATTATGAATTGTTCTCTTGATTTTGTTAAATTGTCTATCTGTATTTTCTTATATATTGTTGAGTTGCCTTAAGATTATTATCTTTAATTCCCTTTCCAGCAATTCATAGTTTCCTTTTCATTGGATCTATAACTAGACAGTCTTGTGTGGTTTTGGTGGTATTATATTTCCTTGCTTTTTCATGTTTCCTATATCCCTGTTTTGATGTTGATGTCTGTGCATCTGGTGGAGCAATAACTTCTTCCAAACTTTCTACAGCAGCTTTTGTAGAAAATGACATTCACTTGCAGTTAGGTTTTAGGTTGCTGGTTGGGAAAGGTGTAGTGTTTTTCCAGGTAGACAGAATGGTGTTCTTAAGCTATATTCAACATTAACAATAACTGTGTGTGCCTCAATGGTCTAGGCTATAGAAGTCTGTGGCAGTGGTGTTGGTAGCATAGGTGATTAAGTTCCTCGGTGGTAAGGGCTTTGGGGGTTCCTTCTGTTCCCATTTCCTCCCAGTGGAAAGTCTTATCTTAGGGTATGCCACTTGTCTAGTCTGACATGACCTACGAGCAGCTGCAGCAGCACTGGGTTCCAGATACAGGCACCAGGAACATCTCTGGGGACCATGTCAAGACACAGAGTCTGTGAACCTACGGTAGCACCTGGACTTTGGGATTCAAGTTTGCTCTCTGTGGCAGAGATGAATGAAGGTTGCCCGTAGAGCCAGGATCTCTGACTCTAAGGCACTGCCTAGAAGCTCAGGCCCTGGAAGCTGGATTGTAACTGTGATTTTACCCCTGGGAGACTGGGAACAGTACTGGCCTAATCCTAGGGAAGAAAGTGTGCTCCGGAGGTTTGGGCCTGGGGAGCAGGGTATGGCTGTAGTTGAGGAACCTGAGCCAGTAAGTCTCAGTGGCAATGTGGGTCACAGGGGATGAGGTGCTACATAGTGGTGACTCTAGACCCTGAAATAGTGAAGCTCAGCTGTATCCTAGACTTTGTTAGTCCAGGTGCAGCAGCAGCAAGTACCCCAGAATGGCTGGATGCAGCTGTCTTTTGGGTCCCAGGAGATAGGGAGCAGCACAGCAATGATTCCACTCCCTAGAAAGAAGGGTATCTCAGCAGTTCAGACTCTAGGAAGCGGGTCCAGCTCCAAGGTAGTAGAGTACTAGAGTTATTTGGCCTTTAGGGTGAGATGTCTTAGCTAAGCCAGTGCTCTGTTTCCCAGGGATGCGAGGTATTGCCTCAGCTCAGCCCTAAGATGCATAGCTGTTCAGTTCGGCCATGGAAGGCAGCACTTTCTCAGGGAACAATATGCCTTCTTCAACTCAGGCACAGGAGTATGGCTGTTCTAAACAGCTCAGGTCCCATTTCCTTAGGAGGCAGGGTGCACCTTCAGCTTAGGCACTAGGATTTGTGGCCACTCTGGGCAGCCAAGGCGTAGCTTCCTCACGTCAGGGCACTGCTTCAGCTTTGGCACCAGGAAGGTGGTGGCCAACGTACGTGCTCTGGGTGGCCAGAGTATTGTTTCTCCAGGAGGCAGTACCACTTCAGCTCAGACACAGAGGGATGAGACTGTTTTGGGATGCACAGTGCTTCTTCATACCCAGGCAGCTCCCTCAGCTGCCTGGAGTTCACACAGGCAGGGGACCCCAGTGGTGAAGACTATAGTGGTCCAAGGTGCTGCTTTGGGCAACCAGGGTCCTCTTGCTTACCTGTTCCCTGTAGGGAGAAGTTCCTCCTGGTTTCCAATTGATTCCAGCTGTGGGAAGAAGTGAAGGAGGCCAGGTACTGCCCTCTGTTCTCTATGTGGCCATGCTGAGTTTCTGTGCTCTCCAGGGTCTCTATAGCTCCTTTAATGTATGCCGGCACTGTCCTTTAGTTGTTGTATTAAAATATAGTTTGCTTGTTGTTTTGGCTGTCTTTGTTGGGGAAATGAATGCTAGAAGCTTCTAGTTGATCATCTTGCTCTGTCCTCCTCATTTTGCATGTTTATGAGAGTGCCTGACTTCCAGGAAATTTTTTTCAGCCAGTCAACCTCAGGACATGTCTTAGTTGTCCCTGAAGTCACTAAGCAGCATCATTTCCAGATGCCTGTTCAAACTCACTGTGCATTAGGGGGTTACCTGTTAAGAGGAATAAAACCCACATAAGTGTGTCTGATTTTTAACTTTTAATTTCAAAATAAAATAAGCCCAAATATATATATATTCTGTTTATATACCTAAAAACTTCCTCTCCTTGAAGTTAATAACTTGTTCAGTCATAGAGAAGAAAAGAATGAGAATAAATATTTCCCTCTAAAGAATTAAAATTAGTAATTGTTTGCTTGTTCGTTTGTTTTGCAATTCCAAGAGATATAAACTAAATGGACATAAATTGGTAAGGAAAGATTTAGCAGCTGGCATACTTTCTTTTAAAATGGGTAGCCAAATTAGTCTATCTTCCTGCTTTCTCAAATACCACTGAAATCTAGCCTCTTTACTTGACTCAATGAGAAGATCACTATCTACCTATACTGTGGGGTCCTGATAGGATCCTTGCTGTTTTTCTTAGCCTAGTGCTCTTACGCACAAACAGACAGCACCATGGCTGAGAAATTGAGGTCAGGAGGTAATATGCCACCCTGCCTGCCAGGCTCCCTAGTATGTTCTTTCACCTGCTGGGTACAGAAACTTCCCTCCAGAGTTCAACAGAGAAAGTACTTCCATGATTAATCACATACAAGCTCCTGCACCCAGGGGTCACTGGGTGATGATTCTTTGATACGTACCAAGAGAATCCACCATATAAAGGTGATATTACTGCTGCCATCAACCCTCTCGGTATACATTATTCTAGCCTATAGGTTCTAACGAGAGCCAGCTTGTTTTAATAAGATTTCAGAAAGAGAATCAACTCAAAACTGCTACAACTACTGTGAAAAACAAAACAAAACAAAACAAAAATTCGCCCTGAACTTCCTACCCTCCTCTGAAACAAAATAACTCAGGTTTCTCTTAAATTGACCTTGTTTTTCCTATTGTCTTCCATTTTCTTAGTATTATCTTGTCTCTATATTTTCTATTTGAAACAGCCCTGAAACAGCACTGTCCAGGGAGCATTCGTGGTCTCACAGCCTCCAACATGCCATGCATGTGTACCAGTCTTTATTCCAACTCCCACCATCACCATCACCCCCAAACAGCCCGTCAGAGGCCAGAGAGTTTTGTTGATTAATAAGGCAAACATTGACTGTGCAGCTGTCTCATTTTATGCTGAACACCATTCTAGGTGCCAGAGATAAAAGAATAAGCAAACCACAATTAATTATTACATTCATGTAGCTTTCAGTATAGTGGAGAAGACACGCATTTTGCAAACCACCTTTTATTAAAATATGTAATAAAAACTGTGACAAGTATAGAATGGAAAGGTTCACTCAGTTGAGAGAAAGCCTAACCAACAGGTCTTTATTTACTCAGACAAATCTTGGAAGATGTCCTTGATGAGAACCTTGGTAACAACAATTAATCCCAGAATAGTAACAATTTAAAAAAAGGTGGGGGGAGTGATTGGAATGTACGTAACACTTTGCCTTGATTTTTTGTGTGTGTGTTTGTTTTTTGTTGTTGTTGTTGTTGTTTTTGAGACAGAGTCTCCCTCTGTTGCCCAGACTAGAGTGCAGTGGCATGATCTCAGCTTGCTGCAACTTCCAACTATTGGGTTCAAGTGATTCTCATACCTCAACCTCCAAAGTAGCTGGGACTACAGGTGTGCACCACCACTCCCAGCTAATTTTTGTATTTTTGGTAGAGATGGGGTTTCACAATGTTGGCCAGGTTGGTCTTGAACTCCTGACCTTAGGTGATCTGCCCACCTTGACCTCCCAAAGTACTGGGATTACAGGTGTGAGTCACTGTGCCTGGCCATAACACTTTTTCTTTAATGATGGTACCTCTAGGTTGGCATATCAAAAGTAGCCTTATTATCAAATAACTCAATAAGTGGGTACTCTTGGAAAAATGAGTTTAAAATTTAGAGATGCCAAAATGCACATTTACATACATTCTGCAGTGTATATGTTTCTATATTTGTACAGTTATCGACCACTCTTTCTAGAGAGAGATGGTAGTCAGTAAAGCCAATGTCTTTGATTTTTTTTTTTTTTTCTTTTTTTTGAGACAGAGTGTCACTCTGTTGTCCAGGCTGGAGTGCAGTGGCATGATCTTGACTCACTGCAGACTCTACCTCCAGAGTCAGGTTCAAGTGATTCTTCTGCCTTAGCTTCCTGAGTAGCTGGGACTACAGGCGTGCGCCACCACACCCAGTTAATTTTTGTATTTTTAGTAGAGACAGAGTTTCACCATGTTGGCCAGGTTTGTCTCGAACTCTTGACCTCATGATCCACCCACCTCTGCCTCCCAAAGTGCTGGGATTACAGGTTTGAGCCACCTCACCTGAGTGTCTTTGATTTTTATCAGAAGATCTGATTACAGTTTCTTACTTGGTAGTTAAATATAAGTTCACTCTACAGCATGGTGAAGCTGTGACACCAGAATCAGATATACAGAATACCAACCCCCTTGCCACCATCTACTAGCTGTTGATCTTCGGCAAGGTAATCAACCTTGAAGCCCCAGTTATCTTTACTTTAAAAGGAAAATAATGTTTGTATCTTGGAAAGTTCCTGTGAAAATTAAATAAGAATATTTTATAATAAACCCTTGTAGTGTTTCGTACGTCCCAGATACTGTTCCAAGAACTTCCCAATATTTAATCAATTTATCTTCATAATAAACCTATGAAGAAGGTTTTTTAATGGGTTTTTAATCACATTTTATATATGAGGACATGGAAGCATAAGGAAGCTACTGGGCCAAGGCAAACAATCAGTAAGAGGCAAAGCTCAGATTCAAACCCAGAACTTAAGCTCTCAGACACTTCACTCAGAAACTTTGAATAAGTATAAAGCAATGAAAAAAGGGTTTAATAGGTTGTAAGCATTTTAAAATGTGAATTACTTTCAATATAGCTAACTTTTTAATCCATATTCTGGTGAATAGTCATTTCAAATTTCCTCAGACTAATGTATTTCTCCAGGTGGAGATTTAGATCTCCTCTTCCTTTTCCTTAATTTCTCACTCTTCCTCTTCCATCAAACTTATCATTTTTTTCTCTCATGTGCATTCTTATTAATTTCACCTAAAAGATATGTGGCATCTCCTTATCTTTAATTTAATTACAATATAACAGTAGACAAATCAAGAAGACTTAATATTTATAGATTTGTATAATATCTGAATTGAATATAAATATGGCTTTTAGCAAAAATTCTAAAAGCTATGTTGACATTCTAGAATAATTTTTCAGGTATTCCTCAAGGGTGTTGAGGTTCTAACACATAAATTCATCTTTCATTGTCTTCTCCACTTGGAAGTTACTATATTGGCTTATGGAACAGAGTACATATACTACCCTGAATTTTATGGTTGTGCTGTAATATATGCAAGTGTAGCATGAGGAATGCCCACTCTGAGGAGCAGCGTGCTTTCTTTCACTTTCTCGGGGAAAGTCAATTTCACTGAGATACTATCCCTTATCCAACATCACACACAAAAAATGGGAAGAATGAAGTCTTTTTTGTCATTGGCAATGATTCTGTATTAATTTAGAATTGGATGTACTGCCATATATTCAGAGAACTGAATACCCCAAATGTGATATTGGAAACTACTATTTCAGGCCAGGTGTGGTGGCTCATGCCTGTAATCCCAATACTTTGGGAGACAAAAGTGGGAGGGTTACATGAGCCCAGGAGTTCAAGACCAGATCCAGTCTCTATGAATAATTAAAAAATTAGCCATGGAGGTGTTGCCCACCTGCAGTCTCAGCTACTCAGGATGGGAGGATCACCTGAGCCCGGGAGGTGGAGGCTGCAGTGAGCTGTGATTGTACCACCGCACTCCAGCCTGCATGACAAAAAAAAAGGAATAAAAAGAAAAATATTATTTCATATATTGAACAAAATATATCTCACATTTTCAAAATAATAATAGGGATTATTTTCATAAGGCCTTTTATTTTCCAACAAGTTTAAAATCAGTTGAATAATCTCTACACCTCCCCCAAAAAAGTCATTATGAAATCATAATTATGACATGTAAAGGAATTGTTTTTATATATAATGCCTATATATTCTTTAAAAGGAATATTTCATTTCCTTTTAAAATCCAATAAAGTGTTATCTCCTCATAAAAAGTTATATAATTTTAGTCCTCTTGAAAAAGATTATAATTAATCTGAGGTTTCAGGCACATACTTAATCTTTTAGTAGAAAAATTTCCCATCTTTACTGTAATTATCTTGAAAAACTTTGAGAAGAGACTTTGAAAAATCTTAAGCTATACATTAAAGTATTTTGAATACTGCTCTCTTTACTGAGATCAGACCAAGAGGAAGTACACTCTTAGCTGCAATATGAAAGATTTAGGCTAAAAAGAGAAATGGCCTCTGGTAAAGTTTTTACATCATGGAATTTTTTTTTTTTATCAGTGCAAATCACAGATCCTCTGTGTTAAGGGCTTCACAATAGAATTTTCACCTTTCAAATACAATTTAGGTTTAACACTGCTTTGAGACAAGGCGTGAACTGAGTGACATCTTAGCTTCGTTTGATCCTTCACCTTGAAGGACAGACTACACGGGACCATAATAGCACCAATCTTGAGTGAAGAAGTGAAACCATTTTGCTAAAGCATCTGAAATACACTCTTCCTAAATAGTAACATCTGGTGGTACAGAACGTCCCAAGGAGTCTTTGTTCCCAGGAGATTTCTCAACCGAGTTTTTTGCCACCCAAGAGGCTTAGGTAATACAGCTAGGGTCAGAGAAATGCAGCCATCCATCCAGCCTCTGGGCTGTTCTTTAAATAAAATTGCTTCCCGAACTTTCTTCACTCTCAAGTTTTGAATACAATGCAGTTTCAACCATTGCTATTGATATTTTTCTGTTAATTAAAAATAACAAATGACATTGTTGTCTGAGAGGAGTTATGCTCTCAGTAGTAGATGCCACCAGAGCCTGGAAGTCACAGACTTTGGGGAAAGCACAACTCTGCCCCCAAATCAGCAACATCTGCGATATGAAAAGGGGACTCTGGAGGTTAAAACCAATTTGAGCTTGTCAGTCTCTAGGCAAATGCTGCCGAATCCTCAGGAACAGCTTGTGACGAGGGAGTGTTGAATGGAAATAAGCTCAATCAGCCTTCTGGTTTGGATCATTGAGAATACTGGTGTTTTAAATTTTTTATTTATTTGTTATTGTTCTGTTTCATTTCATTTTGAGTTACATTTTGGTTGAGCTCCTTATTCTTCGTCTGGTGTCTCTGGAAGAAATGTGTATTTCTGTGAGATATATTTCCTCCCGTCTCCAGAAATCTTCACGGAAGAGAAGTTCATTGCTACCATCTGTACTTGGTTTAGAAGAGCTTTGATTAATAAGGACCACCCTATTGTTCATTTGTTTGACATGTGGAAATATTTGTAATCTGTTTCTGGCGAGAGAGATTTCAGCAAGGACCTGGTTTGACTTTCAAACCCACATTGCCAATGAAAACCAGCCTCCTGGATCCAGAGGTCAGTGGGGTAACAAGCAAAGGTGTTTTATTCTCCCTTCACCCCCTCCCTCAAACACCAACACCTGTTAGATGTGAGGTTAAAAAGATCCTGTTGGAACTCCGAGACAGAGACCCAATTCCGTCCTGAAAGAGACTCTGATGTATGGTGTATAATGAAAGCTGGAGACTGCCCACTGTTACACATCATTATCATTCAGATCATGAAAGAAAATGAAATGGTTCAAGCAGATAACAGCTGTTTTTATTCTGCTTTTCAAAGATTCTCTTAAACAACGATTCTCTTAAACCTGATCTCATGGCTTTTATTTAAGGGTGAACACCCAATTGTAAACACAGGAGAGATGCATTCTCATGATGTCAGTAATAAAAGCATGTATAAAGCAGCATGTGTATTCTGGAAAGCTAACTAACCATTAAAGCCAAGAAACATAGTCTGGCACAAATCTGATTATGTGTCCAAGAGGACTTGATGGTATGCACATAAGAAAATGTAATGAAATAGCGGGAAGGAGAAAAGAAGGGAGAAGGAGGAGCCAGAGGGTTGAGGGAGAGCTGTTTCATGTTTGTGAGATGTTAGCAAAATTAGAAAAAGGTAAAGCTGCCAAGATTATCTGAGAAAGGGGTTAGCACAGCAAGCAGAAATGTAAGCAATTTTTGTTTGTTTCACTATCTGTTGTATTACAGGCTCACCTCATTGCATTTTTATCTATTAGTTATAGACAATGAGGTTGTTACACGGAGACACACACAGGAAAAAGGAAGAGGTCCTGTCTTTCTTTAATCAGGAGTTCAGATCTCATTTGGGACGAAGTACATCGATTGTGTCTTTAATTGCTGTGATCATTATCATAAGCATTAGGTCTAGCTTGCTTAAGGAATTCAGGACCACACATTCCTCATCAGAATTCTGTATAAATAAAATAGGACGCAAAGGAATTTTGATGGAGTCAACCTTATACAAGCTAATCTAATAGATATTTGTTGTAATTTTTCATTTTGTAAAATTACAGCAAAAACATAAGCAATCTCTCCTAGATGCACTGTAAGATGGAATGCTCATTTAAAAAAAATTTATTCTTATTTCTTCACATAGTAGATAGCATCCTTTATTAAATGGGTTACTGTATTAATTAAATATAAACCATTCCTTACTATACTTGTTAAAAAATTTTGTGTCTGAGGAAAATATTTGTATGTATATGCACATAAAGTTTACACCAAATGTTAGCATACAAACCACATTAATTATAATATTAAACTAAAAGATGAGTTCAACAAGCAGTTTAAAATTGGGAATCTGCTGTTTGTGTGCTTAGACTTGTACTTAAAAAAAATAGAAGGCATAAAAATGTCAGCTCCATAGATTTGCTGCTAAAAGACCCTTGTTCACTCGTGCATAAAATACAACTGCCCCCAAGGGTGTGCACGTTTACAAACGCAAATTAATCTTTACCTGCCCAACGCACAAGCAATAATGGATTTCAGAACTGAACAATATAAACTAAATATGAGATAATTTTTGATATCTCTGCTAAAGAAAACCATAATGCATAGTTTGGGATCCTAAATTATAGCTGGATTTTCTGCTCTTAAGTGTTCATTTGCTTACGTGGGAGGGGCCAATGAAATAAAGTAGCAACAATTTGTACCAATGCATGACTTTTTATTTCTTCGGATCAAATAGGAAGTGATGTGTGGACTTAAACTGTTTTCAAATGGCCTTTCCAGTTCTGTTAGAAGCAATGTTCGGGCTAAACTGCCAACATTTTTCTTCAGTGTGAAAAATGCTGACTGTGGGGCTTGTGTTAAAATATAGCACACACACACCTAAGAATCTAAGGTCCTATCTATTGTTGGGTATGACTCTATTAGCTTTGCATGTTGTGAATTATCTGGACTACAAACCCCTGTTCTTTTTCTTTCGTCCTCAGTATCTGTGTAGTGATCATTTTCCTGCTCACTGGTGTATCCACTGCTAAAATACAAGTGAAAATAAAAGGAGAATATAAAGGAGACACTTCTTACCTCTGGGAGGAACACAGAAAGCACACATGTTTGTACCAGTTAGCAGCCCTAAATATCTGTTGAATAAATAGTTTTAAACAATTGACTGAAATATATATTTTGAATCTGCAAATATTTCCTGAAACACAGGAGCTGTGTAGGTTAGGCAGCTACAGTATAGCTCTGAAATCCAGAAGATCCCTTCTATTTTTGGCACAGAAGATAGTCACATGGCTATGAAACATGAATTTGGATGCCAAATGAATAACAAGCTTGGAGGCTGAGCTCCAAGTGACTTCAAACATCTGTGAAGTGAAAATATCCCTGTACCAAGGCGTGCTACTGTGTTGAAAACAATTACTGTTACTGATCATTTTCTTGCTTTAAATAAAGTACATCTCTTCTCACAGGAGCAGGTGTAAGGGTGACTTTGTGAATCTCCATTAATCAAATCACAAATGGACACCCTCCCCTATTCTTGTAAATCCGTGCAAACAAAATTACACTTTTTAACATCTCAAAAGAAGAAGTGTGCAATTGGTTAGCAAGAAAGGATAAATTTCACCTTCCCACTTCTCCAGGATTCATAGTAATCCAAAATCAAGAGAGCACAGACACTTTGAAAATCTGCCCCTTTAGCCCCTGCCTTTGGTATATTAATGACTACAAGATGTTGGACGCATATTTGAGCAGTAAGAAGAACCTGCTTCCCAAAGGGAAAAAGAAACTGGGAACAGACCCAGAGAAACAATAACTTAGTGGACAGGTCTAAGAAACTGAATATCAGCACGTTCCAAAGCTTAGTAACAAAGCTTAGAATGTCATGTGATCTTTACTCGTAAGTCAGCGCAAACCTTTTCTATCATTATGACATCTAAAGCATGACTTATTTTTCATAAACAGGTATTTTTCTTACGTTGGAATTTATCCTACGATGCTACAATTAGCATTCTGCCATTCTTTTTTGTCATAGTTACACAATGGTTTACTATCTACCTTTAAAAAGTAAAGAGTTAAGAGAGAAGAGAAATTGGTATTAGGTCCTGCATTGAATTTAGGTTCCTCTTTAAAGGATGCAGTGAAACAAAAATGTCCTCCTTTCAAAATGCTTATTTTGGATTTGAAAAGCATTCTCAACCAGGTGCCATTCTTTCCTCCTTTTACTTTTCTTCCAATTGTCTTACCTTTCCTCCACACATCCGTGATGCAGATTAGCACTGGCCTCCAAGCCTCAGGCATCAAAAGAATTAGGTCAGACCAGAAGAAATCAGGTTGCAGGCAAGAAAAAAATTTTAATAAAATAGAAGCTATCCCAGCCTGGAGCTTCTGTACTCCTTCAGGCAGACTAACAAGCCCTGGTCTTAGGTAATTGATATGTGGGAGAAAAGCAGAGATGTTTGAGAGACCAAAGATTTGTATAGTATTAGCAACGTGATGATATGTTGACTTTATTTAAAGCCAGTCTGTACATAGTGCTCTGATGGGCTTGGTGCTCAGCCTTAAAACAATTGCAATTAAAAATAATTCCAGGAAAAGAGAAAAGATCTAATGCAATATCTGTTTGCTATAATTTATGAGTTTTTAAAAGTCACTTTGTATTTGTATTCCATCTGAGATTAGTGGTCTTTTAAAGCATATATTAAGTGTACACAGAAAATTAATTTTATGTTAGCATGTTTAATGCTTACTTACTCAAACAGCATATTATCTTCTTTTGAGTTATTTTAAGGACAAAAAATAGAAAGAGATTGTACTGGAAAATGTCCATGCTTAGTTCATTCTCCAGATGACCATTTTAGTTGCCATTACTACTGGTTCCAAAATGATTGGAGGAGTAATTCAAATTCAACCTATCACATTATCCAAGGGCATTCTATGAATAACTGCAACCCAGAGCAAGTTCTGGCAAAGATGCAAAGGCAGCGTATCAAAGTCAGCAATAGCATTCAGGAGTATTTTCCAGAGTTGGCGAATGCAGATGAGAATATTTATATGTCATCTCTGAAACTATAGAAAGTATTTTGGGAAAGATATTTTTCACAAGTCTTAGATTAGCCATTATAGCAATTTAAAGGAGGTTTTTTTTGTTTGTTTGTTTTTGTTTGTTTGGTTTGGATGATGAAACAAACCTTTGGGTGATGCCAGTCACATTTACACATCATCCCATTTAATCCTTGCAGCAGCCCCATGAGGGAGATATTGGTGTCTGCATTTGCGATGAGAAACTGAGGCACAGGCATTAAGCAACTTGCTAAAGACCTCAAAGTTAGAAGGTAGCAAAGACAGAATTTGAACTCAGGAATCTGAGTGAATTTCTAGAGGTTTTTCTCACTACTGGAAACAGTTTTAAAGTTTTAAGAAAGGTGAAGCCTCTTTGGTTTCTGAATGTAGTAAGTCTCAAATTCTGATAGCTCTCACACATCTCTTCAAAAAGGATCATCAGTAAGATCATTTTAACCAAGGGAAAAATATTATCCTACCTAACATGTATTGAGAAATTACTTCTACCAAATATACTTAAGTTTTTCATGCATAAATTCACGTAATACTCACTATAAGATATACAGTTACTATCTCCAGTTGAAGAGAGGGAAACCGAGGCAGACAAAAGTTGAGTAATTTCCCTTAGGTTATCAGGCAGACAGAGTAAGAGCCAGGATTCAAGTCCAGGAAATCGGGTTCCAAAGGCAGTGCATGTAACCACCAAGATTTATTGCCTCCACAAGTCATTATTAATTGAATCATTATATCATGTTGTGTTTTAAGGAGTGGAGTTTTGTTAAATGATTTCGTGAATATAAATGAATACCAATAATTAAGGACACATTTTGCATATACCGTGCTTTTTGTCTAGAATTATCTTTCCTCTTCACCATCTTCTCTTACAGTTCAACTTTAATGTCAGCCTTCCCAGATCCACCTCTCTAACTTAGAAGCCTATCTTCATGGTGTAGTGCTATCATATCATCTATCACATAGTGTAGTAATGACATTCTTAACTTTCTCTCCACTTGGATGCTAAGCTCGCCAGGGGAAGAGACTCCATCTTTCATGTCATTCTATCACTAGTAATATTACTTGTTATGTAGCAGCCACCTAAAACAGGTTGGATTTACAAGTGGAAGAAAGAAAATAATTGAAAAATACTTGGTTGCAATAGATGGATAATTGGGTGAAGGATGGATAGATCTATTGATGGATGAATACACGGATGGATGGAAATATAAAAGAATAAATGACATACACATAGGAAACATATGAGTCCGTCCAATGTGTGTGCCAGTTTTTTTTGTTTGTTTGCTTGTTTGTTTTTGAGACGGAGTCTCGCTCTGTCCCCGGGCCTGGAGTGCAGTGGCCGAATCTCAGCTCACTGCATGCTCCGCCTCCCGGGTTTACGCCATTGTCCTGCCTCAGCCTCCCGAGTAGCTGGGACTACAGGCGCCCGCCACCTCGCCCGGCTAGTTTTTTGTATTTTTTAGTAGAGACGGGGTTTCACTGTGTTAGCCAGGATGGTCTCGATCTCCTGACCTCATGAGCCGCCCGTCTCGGCCTCCCAAAGTGCTGGGATTACAGGCTTGAGCCACCGCGCCCGGCCATGTTTGCCAGTTTTAAATAGAGAGAGCTTCCTGGGTGCATTTCTAAAAAGAGGAACTTAAAAAAAAAAATTCAGTCGCTTTTCTGCCTTATCTTTAATTACCGTTCTTTTTTCTACTGTTTTCTTTCAATGGCCATTAATAATGACTCAGCAAGCTGGTGATAAATTTGTTCTTGGACGTTTTCCCTACTTTTTTGTTATGTATATATCAAAGTTTTTGGCTTGATTTCACTCCTCTTAAGTAAAGGGGACTTTTATTCCTCTAATTACCTTCAAGTTCCTGCATCGAATGCACTGTATTCCTGACTCCCTGGATGTAACCCTCCACTCCCCTCAGCCATTTGCCTAGCAGGCGCTACTTGAAGGTTTGGCCTCTAGTATCCCTACTAGATTGAGCAATGAAAGCAGCATAAAATCCTAAACCTACTGTCAAGTGTGAATCCTCTACTTCAGAACAGATATATCATCCTGGTCCTAAAAAGAAACAGACCACATTAATATTTCTAATATTGTCATAAATTCATCCACTCTGAGTATTTGTTATATTTACTTACCAGGCAGAGCAGGAAAAAAAAAAAATGTTTTTGTCATCAATAACCAAAGTATTGTAAGAAAACATTAATTTCACTCAAAAAAAAAAAGGCATGGAAACTGTAGGCTACCATTGTGGATGCCTTATGATATAGCTTATAAATACAATATTATATTAAGAATGTAATTGCTAGAGACATTGCTCCATGAAAGATGTCGGGTTGTTTACAAGAAAAAAAAAAAAAGTCATGTCCTCCTTTGAGAGTTGTTTTGGATGATTACTTATCAGGGTTTAAAAATATAAAGGCAAATAAAGATTGGTCTTTCTACTTGAGGTCAGTAGTTCACTGATTTTTGTCAAGGAAAGGAGTTTACTAGATTTCCTTTTGCACTATCAGACAGCTTGTCATCTTTTATGTGATAGACTATGTAATTATTTTTCATGGTGGTATATTATCCATCTCTATATATACACACATACATTTACACATACATATTTACCCTATGGCATGCATTCACTGTGGAAGTGTACCAAAACCTATTTAAGATGCAAACATCAAAGAGGAAGGGGAAAAGGAGTCCTATTGCCACTATGTGTAGATGTCTGAGAAAGTCTCCTAAAGACCAATTGATCAATATACAAAAATCGTCACAACTGCTAAAGGCTGCCAACATAACCTTTTAAAGCAAATGTAAAAGTAGATACTGAAAAATGTGGGTTACCAAAGTATTCTTTACCTCTGGCTCCCCACTCTGTGCTGTCTCATATTCTTGTAAGTCTCATTGGGATGCTTAGTAAACACACTTCACCTTTCTTTCTTCAGTTTCAGGGTAGAAAGGCTCCCTTTAACTCCTGAAGACAGTAAATCACAGTCTGTGTGGTGGTTCTCAGAAGACACTTAAAGGACTGAACTGGATGCTCTACATAGCACCCTTGCCAAAAGGGTTCGGAAATGACTTCCAGCTTCCCACAGTAATAAAATGGCACTGTTTGGCATCTTCGAGGTAATAAAAGTGAATTTTTTCCATTCTAGTAAATGAGAAGAGAGGCCTGGTTGTTTTAAAAACTGATTTAAATTCGTGTGTTTTCCTCGCATTATAGAGCATGATGTGAGCACACTTAGGTGAACTTCAGACCACCTCAGAACATTACTATCCGCAGCTCTCTGGGGCAGAACTGGATGTGCTGGAGGGTGGTAGAAGGGAGGCTGGAAGGATGGCCAGGTGCCCTGGACACTGCAGCCGTGATACGATAGGTGGCGCTCTCCGCTCTGAGTCCGTGTGAAAGATCTCCGAACGTGCTCTTTGGAGGATATTATTTTGCTTGAAGGAAATGTCTTGGACGTTCATCAGTGTTTCTGGCACTGTTTAACAGCTGCTGAGTCTCATAGCGGACTCTGGCTTTATTTTGGTGATGGGAAAAGCTTTAGAAAACAGATTTCCTGTCTTTAAGGAGGAGGCTTATGTTAGGCATTATTGTCATTTGTATACAAGACTTTTTATAATTCAATTTCGCTGTCCTCCCAGTTGCAAAGGAAAATTTTTTGTCATTCCTATTTGACTCATAGGGTCTAGGAAGAAGTTTGATCGTCTTCCATTTCCCATCTGGTTATTCATAAGACACCTGCATCTCTGTGATTTCTCCTAGACTACACAATGCTACCAACTGATAACAGACGTTGTATAAAGGAAGGCCACCTTTCAGAAAAGGAACCTTAACATTAAAAGCTTGTCAACCAAACACACGGGATATAGCTTTTATTCCTTATTTCAACTGCACCAGAAGTGGAAATTATAACTCTTTAAAGCAGAAAAGACAAGATTGATACTTTTTACATAGAATCCAACCCACATTTGTCTTTGTTTATATTTTGCAATTATAAGGCTATTAGAAACAAATTAGTAGTATCACGGAAGAATTTTTAATGACTTGCTGATTTCAACTATTGCCAAATACCCTCATCTACTCATCACATTCTTAATTAAGAGACACCAGTGTGTGTGTGTTTTTATAATCTCTTTTTTAAAATTACTCAGTAGTGGCCTCAGTAGTTACAGACTAGTCCATTAATTTATTAAAGAGATTCAAAAGATTGTTACAAAAGAAACAGGATGTAGACACACCCAGCTTAACAATAGTGGGGAAGAGAGGGGTCCCTAACAAAAGATATGATAAGAGGAAAGGGAAATATCACTGCAGTTCATAATGATGGTTGGTAAACAGTTGAGTACATGTTTTTAAGTCTATGACAACTTAGTTCAACAAAGTAAGAATTCGTTGTAAATGCTAATGTCTTTGACTTACAAATCCTCCCTGTGAGTATGACCCAACTCAGAGTATCTGACTTCAATGGGTGACCATCTGCAATAAAAAGGAGAGTGGTTCCTTCTGTGCTAGTCCTGAAATACTAATAGAGGCAGCATTCCCGCACATAGTAGGAAATCAATAAATACCTGCTGAATGGATGAATACATGACTAAACATGTGAAGAACAGTATCTCCTTTTTCTAAAGTACCATTACAGAAATAATGGTACTTTCGACAAATATGTAAGGGTAAAAACAGTTACATTCTTGATCTTTAAAGTGTAATATATTTCTCCCCAATATTTCTTATTTTTTAAAATATAGAAACTGTACTTTATGTACCCTGAACAACCTTCCTGCAAAAAAAAAAAAAAGAAAAGAAAAAAAACACAAAGCACATTCATCTCTGCCTCTTACATTAACAGACTTGCCTAAGAGTTTTTATGGTTATACTTCAATTTGTTCCCTGTATGCTACCTCCTCTGTAACTTGACTTTGAATTATCTATTTATCTTCTCATACTCCAAATATTATTGAATACATGTAGTAGATTAAATAATCAGTTTCCTTTGAATATTCTTAGTTGTGATTTCCTAGTTTAACATTCACATTTTACATCCAAATGGTATTTGTCTTCATATAATTGATAAAATTCCATTTATTCATTCATTTAACATATATATTGGTTGAATGCCTATCGTGTACAATAACCTACTAAATGTAGAAATTCACCAGAAAATAGTCAATTTCTCTTTATTCCACAAATTCAGAGTTCTCTAATACTACAGGTTTACTTTAATTTGGTCAGTGGTGCCAAGTAGTCATATAGGTGAAATATTTCCTTTAAGAGGGTAGTACTGAAAGTTGTTCATTCTTAAGAAGCATCTGTGATTATGTATGTAGTAAAACAGGTTCTGAAATTAATTATCTTAGAATTGGGCTCAGTAGACCTGGCATAGATCCCAAGAATTTGCAGCATTTCTAACAAGTTTCCCAGGTAACTCTCAGGCACGTAGTTCTCAGAACATGCTTAAGAATTACTGCCTTAAAATTTAAAGAAAATTTTCTTTTCATGCCATGCTATATTCTACATACAAAAAGCATCTTCCTTTATTATTTTTCTATAAAATGCAATTTAAACTTTCTTGAATTACATTTTATAATTACAACAAAATCTCTTGTGACCCATGCAGATTACTATACAATTCTTTATCCCTTTAAATGGAGTAGAAATACATGAAGAATGCTAAATGTGATTTTTTTAAAAAAAAACTCACATTTTAATCATAAGAAAAATACTTTGATTGCCATTACGTGACTCTAACTTGGTAAATCATTATAATGATAATTTATATTTTGGTTCATTAACTTTACAAAATATTATTCAAAAGTTCCTGCAAGGTGCTTTTTCTTTAATACTTTACAATTTTTCTTTCAAAATATTTTATTAGATCGCAATGAGTTTTTCATATGATTTTAGAGAATAGTAATGTAAGTGATGTTTTTCTTCTTGTATTAGTAATACTTTACTTCTACCTTTTTGGAATGGATTATTTTTCTGTACAAATCCTTTCAGCAATACGGCACCATGTCATAGGTGGTGAACACAGTGACATTGTTTAAGGTCAGGGTACAGAGAAAATATATTACTAGGCTCTACTTTTTGTGTTAGGGTCCACCTTTCTTTCACAGAAACATTGGCTTGTTATTTCATAATTTGAGTTCCAGACTCGGTTTGCTTGCTTCTAAGGTTGGTAGGTCATTTCTTTAACAAGATTTGATATATTTCTAATCTTTTCTAATTTGAATATTATCATAGTGTGATCTGGTGATTTTTAAAAAATATATCAGTAGTGCCCAAGCTTCATTAGGAGATTTCAGCTGATATTAAATTAACCCCAACCGCAACCTCCAGTCAAATGTGGCACCTTTGCATGACAATATCACACCCATTTTTATTATATTTCTTCTTTTTTAAAAAAATGTATTTTAAGGGGCTCACTTGAAAATAACTCATAATAATAGGCAATTGTGAAATGTTTAGTTGTATTGAGTGTTCTAACCACATTCACCTGAATAATCCAGCTCTCCAAAGGCTGAAATCTATTCTAGCTACTTTGAATACATAGTGTCCAATGGTAACTACAAATATATTCTAGGGCTCATCAAAATGGAATGAACCAGAATATCTACACACTCAAAACAAACAAAAAGGAATAGATGTTCATTTTTAAAGTTTTAAAAGGCTAAAAAAATCGCAACACTATTTTAAAATATACACACTTCCACATGATAATATGCCCTTGAGCCGGGAAATCATTATAATAAAATTTTGTGGCAAAAACCCTCCACTGTTTTTGTGGTGGCATTTCTGCCATGTTTCAAATTAGAACTCCTATAAATCTTGAAACTGAACAAACAGGAAAATAGAGATCTCACCTGTCTGTATTCAGACCTAAACAATGAATTGAAGTAAGATTCCAGGCTGGGCCCCGTGCCTCAAGCCTGTAATCCCAGCACTTTGGGAGGCTGAGGCGGGCAGATTACGAGGTCAGGAGATCAAAACCATTCTGGCTAACACAGTGAAATCGTGTCTTTCCTAAAAATACAGAAAAAAAAAAAAAAGAAAGAAAGAAATTAGCCGGGCATGGTGGTGGGCGCCTGTAGTCCCAGCTACTTGGGAGGCTGAGGCAGGAGAATGGCGTGAACCCGGGAGGCGGAGCTTGCAGTGAGCGGAGATTGGGCCACTGCACTCCAGCCTGGGCGACAGAGTAAAATTCCAAAAACAAAAACAGACAAGCAAACAAATAAATAAGATTCCAAATCAAACTTTCTAACTTGTTGAGGGTGATACATTAGTATCTGATTTCAAATATGTAGCGATTTGACTAAACAAATCCGTGTTAAAACAGAATCTATACTTTGATCACTCCTTTTTAAATGAAATCATGATAATTTTGACACGATTCTCTATACTGAGGTAACCATTTCCTTACTGGAGTTCTGAGAGATGCTACAAATAAATACAAGTTTAAAGGGTTTTTCCACAAATGATGAGGAGGCTAAGAATCCAGGAATGCGATGCACTAGACTGGTAGCAGACCAAGCAGCAGAACTAAAGCTCAAAAGTAGGTGAAGGAACTTTCTATCAATAACTGCAATAATGAAGTATAAAGTGGAGCATATTTATACTTCTGAACTGTTTCTTTATTCAGCATCCTTATACAGAAAGTCTTCTTTATCTTTATTATTATCATTATTATTATTTATTTATTTAGAGACAGAGTCTCACTCTGTCACCCAGTCTGGAGTGCAATGGCATGATCTCAGCTCACTACAACCACCGCCTCCTGGGTTCAAGCGATTCTCCTGCCTCAGCCTCCCTAGTAGGTGTGATTACAGGCGTCCACCACCATGCCTGGCCATTTTTTATGCTTTCTTTTAGTGGAAACAGGGTTCTACCATGTTGCCCAGGCTGGTCTCGAACTCCTGACCTCAAGTA
Organism: Colobus angolensis palliatus; assembly: GCF_000951035.1. Classification (NCBI taxonomy): domain Eukaryota; kingdom Metazoa; phylum Chordata; class Mammalia; order Primates; family Cercopithecidae; genus Colobus; species Colobus angolensis. Next base: position 10,175,456 of record NW_012117488.1, on the reverse strand, counting down.
ATCTACCTGCCTTGGCTTCCCAAAGTACTGGGATTACAGGCAGGAGCCATTGCACCTGGCCATTCTTTATCTTTTTAAATGTCGTAGTTGTCTAATTGTAAACATTATGCAAATATCCACGTATTTGCCAAATGACAAATCCAAAATACCAAGCATCATCAAACTTTGGAAAATGCATAAATATCTCTAGGACAGTGTTTTCAGCTGATGCGTTGAGGTAAATACACATGCTTTTGTACTACGGGCAATGCTTCAAAAAATGGATCTTTAAATCAGAAAATTCCTTGGGGAAAAGTCTGGCCCTGGCTTTAAGAACCACAAATGCTGCAGTGCAGGATGGGAGACCCACATAGTGGTTTTAGTCCATCTAATCCCATCAGATTGAACACCTCTAAGTATGTTTCTCACAGTGAAAACATCTGATCTTACTGGCTTCTCTGTCTTTTAGGAATATATTATCAGAAAAGAAAAACATGTTTGGCCTACAGTAAGCAGTCAAGGGATTAGATATAATTATAACTAGGCAGCAGTTGTTGTCCAGCAGGCCTGTAATTGTAAGTTGATAATCCTTTCTTTTCCTTACAAATCCTAATTTACAGATGTTAGAAGTTTAATCAAAAAAAAAAAAGGAAAAGAAAACCAGAAAAAAAATAGAGGCAACCTAACCTGTAATCTGCTTTTCAATCCCTCACCAATCATGCCAAAGTGAAAATAGATTATTAAACCATGAAAGGATTTTGATAGGAAAAAGCACTCTATTTGATAACATTAATATCACAGTTCTCATCAGCATATTGGATACCATCCTCCTTCCAAAAGACTTCAATCTCATTTGATGTCTGTCTTTTACACTTTAGTTTTCTGAAAGGCTTGTTTTTGTTTTAAGTAGTTTATTCATCCATCTATCTAAATATCTATATCTGTCTAAATATCTTCTAAAACTAGAGGGAAAAAGTCTTTACAAATACCTTACCAGAAAGCTCCCACACTAATGAAAGCAAATAGAAATGTAAGAAAATAAGTTTATCTTTCAGGTTTGAAACCAGGAGCACTTCTTCCCTTTGAATTGATTTCAGCTCAGCATGATTTTTCATATGTTTTCTGAGTTTTCTCAGGATTCTTTTGATAATGAGTAAAGAGCATTGTTTTGTCCTTCAAAGTTGCAGAGTGATGTTAACACAAGGAGTTTTGTTTTGAAAATCTTTATCTGGCATAATTATACATTCCGCCCAGTACTCTATTGATGGGAAGTAAACTGTTTCTCTCCTTCAGTTGTCGTGCTTAGGGTCTAAAGGCCAGATGGGTCCAGTAGCTACAGCTACAAAAGAAGCCCTCCTAGGTCGTTGGTGGGAAGTTCAATATTATTGCCTCCCTAATAGCAGCTGCTTCTGTTTGAACTCAGGGTTATGAAAGATGAACTACATTAAATGGTAAATCATTAAATATCAGCTGAGTAAAAGCACTGTGGTGTATTTCCCTACTTAAATCACCAGCATCTGTCTTCTCACATGCAAAGAGTTGCTCTTGACAATCAGGCAGTGAGACCCTGACAGAAGGGCCAAGACTGAAACCACACAAAAAACCTCAAATATCATCTTTTGGGTTTTCAGTTGGTGAGTAAATGATCATCAGCAAATATTCCACAGTGAAACTAAAGCTCAACATTGCATTTAACACAGCCATAAAATATTTAGGAATGCACAATCCCTTTAGAGCCTCATTTTTTTCTCCTATTATGTGTTTATTCTTCAGGAAAAGAAAAACAACTGTTTAAATTATGTCCACCTAATACCTTAGATTTATTGCAAAGCCTACAATTTGCTGGGTTTCTTTTACTATTGATCCTCCCCTTACTTATGGAGGATGTGAACATCATAACCAGAGATAAAGCTCATACTGATTCAAAACTGAAATGGTGCAATAATGGATGCCTAAGGTAGTGTTTCAAGACTGTTACAAAAATTAGACCCTTTCATCGACTTGCATTTGGCAGCAGAATAATCTCAAGTGGCAATGACAGCTATAAAATCCCACACCCTACATGGCTTAGATTTATAGTAGAATACTTATAACTGCAAGCAGTTACCATGAGACAACGGTCTTTTTTTTAACCTTTATACTGCAAGTGCTTTCATGGTGCTTTCCTCCACTGTGGATCTGTCTTGCCCATGCAAGTATCTGAGCCGCGTGACAGTGTCATTTTAGATGCCACTATCATGGCAAGATACTGAAGGTAACCACACAACATCTCAACGACATATTCTTTTTGCCTCCCCAGAATGCATTGCCCTGCAATAAAAAGCAAATGGAAATCTGGAATTCACTTTTAGGTTTCCAATTAGTTGCCTCCTTTTGGCATACAACAGACTACATTCAAAATTTGGGAAGAAAACACAGAGTTTAACTGCATATATTATGTTGTACCAATCATTTTTATGGCATGCTTATTTTTTATTTATTTATTTTTTTGAGATGGAGTCCCGCTCTGTCGCCCAGGCTGGAGTGCAGTAGCGCCATCTCGGCTCACTGCAAGCTCCGCATTCCGGGTTCACACCATTCTCCTGCCTCAGCCTCCCGGGTAGCTGGGACTACAAGTGCCTGCCACCACGTCCAGCTATTTTTTTGTTTTTTTAGTAGAGGTGGGGTTTCACTGTGTTAGCCAGGATGGTCTCGATCTCCTGACCTCGTGATCCGCCCGCCTCAGCCTCCCAAAGTGCTGGGATTACAGGCCTGAAGCACCGCGCCGGGCCAGCATGCTGATTTTGAAAATGTAGCCTGTCATGTCATTCCCACACTCATCTCAGTTGGGAACATATCACCTCTATACACCATTGAAAGAGGATCTATAAAATTGTCTTAATAGTTTTACTTACAGACTTATTTTACTCAACACTTGGAGAATTTTCTTTTAATTTATATTCAATGAAATCATAAAATTGTTTTATATTAATCATAAAACAACTGAAAATTTCAGGAAAAACTGGTTTACTAACATCCTACTTATTACAAAGATACCTGAATCTTTCCAAAAAAAAAAGTCCACATATTTACATCTCTCAAACTTCTTTTTCTTAAATAGAAATTTTATTATTTTAAGAGATATAAAGATGCATTTTATCATACAAATTTTTTTTTTTTTTTTTTTTTTTTTTTTTTTTTTTTTAGATGGAGTCTCATTCTGTTGCCCAGGCTGGAGTGCAATGGCACGATCTTGGCTTACTGCAACCTCTGTGTCCTGGGTTCAAGCGATCCTCCTGCCTCAGTCTCCCAAGTAGCTGGGGTTACAGGCACCTGCCACCATGGCCAGCCAATTTTTGTATTTTCAGTAGAGACGGGGTTTCACCATGTTGGACAGGCTGGTCTCGAACTCCTGACCTCAGGTGTTCCAGACGCCTCAGCCTCCCAAAGTGCTGGGATTGCAGTCATGGGCCACCACACCCAGCCAAATGTATTTTTTCATTGCTTTATTAATTAGGACCTATATCCAGTATAATATCACAGAAAACCTTATATGCACAAAGTCATACTATTGTTTAGGGAAGAAACAATTACACTCTTTTAAGAAAGTGTAAGAGTCTAGAAGACCATCTTATTGTTTGACTTTGGGCAAATTATCAGCTGTGCCACCATTTTCTCATCAATATACTGAAAATAATAATACCTGTCTTACATACGTGTGAGAATCAAATCAAATCAAATAATACATAAAAAGTACTTATCATAATGCCTGGAATATATTAAAGCTTTTAGAATGAGCAAAATTTTTAGTTTTGTCCCAAAACATATACAATGTATTTCAAATCTATGCTGTGTCGTGTTTCATGTTTCCTACAGCCTCCACACTGTTCCCTGCCCCTTTATGCATTTACTGAAAAGGCTCCTTTTGCAACTTCTCATTCCATGTGTTTTATCCACTGGAAATAATTCAGAGACCAACCATTGAGACCAACCTGAAAATATATTAACAGAAAACATATATAGCATGTGGTTACCTCTTTGGGGACATGAATAGACAAACAGAAAATGTCAGAGTGTCATGTTTTAGAAGAAATATAAATCTTCATGTACTGCAGGACACAATTTTGCTAACATGGAAAAGGAAAGACCACAATTTTGACAAAATTAAACTTAACCCTATGGGATATGGTTATCCCCACGTTATCTGCTTTTAACATTATATAGGACTGTACTCATATTCAGGTCAAACTAAAGATAGCCAAATGTCATTTAGTGGCATTAGAGGGTGAATGGAGCTGGCAAGCAGGAATGCCCAGGACACTTTCTAGAACACAGATGCAGGACCTATACCTACTATTCAATGTTGTCTTGTCATTGTATTAAAATACACACATCGAGACAGCCCAGAATGTTCACTGGTTAAGTGAGGCCCTAAAACTTGAAAGGATCTGTGTAACTGAGAGGAAGAAAAACGAGTCAGTTATAGGGACTCTATAACTCTGATTCTGAATAGTGAATAAAAATCTAGCATAGCTATTATACAATATTGTTCAGCATATTGTTCAACATCATTGTCAGTTTACTCTTATTTTCTTATTCCATAATAATGTTATACACATATATGTACTGTATAAATAATGAAGATAGAAGCTTCAGTGTTTCATGTTAAAATGCTAACTGAGATGTAAAAAGGAACCATGTAATTAATCCGTGCACCACTAAGACAAATTTCATTACAGACAACATCATTCAACAAGCCATGTCATTACTGAAGCAAAGGTTAAATTGCTCTTTTTAAAAAACATAAAGCCAGTCTTTAAAGAGCTTTACAAAAATGAAAGAACTGACCGATCTTGCTCACTCTGATCCTGAAGAAAAAGTGGTCAATCTACCAGCGTATCAGGCTTTCTATATAGTTGGTTGTTCTTATCTATAATAGTTAAGAAGCTACAAATGACAATACATTTTAGCATTATATGGCACACTTCATTTCATAAGGACATTTCAATTTCTCTTCATTTCTGGAGAAAGATTAATTTTGCCACTGAACATTCCAGGCCCGAGTTGCTTGAAATGAGTCAGTGACACACCAATGTTTAAGGAAATCCCGAGCTCCGGTGTCAGAGAGCATCCCAAAAAGGATGATGCATCACTCTGCAACTGCCATCTGTTGAGTGTTTTCCCGACAGCTGTATCTCTTGACCATCACCAGTGCAGATAATCACAGGAGGCACGAAGGAAGTGCACAGCCATCAGACACAGAGGAAAATTCCATGTTCGTCTGTGAAACAACATTGCTTTTAATTGCACCATAATGATTTTCTAACAGACACAATGGTATGTAGTGTAGTCTTGGAGCTGATTTAAAGCACACAATAAACCACAGTGCAGCTGAAAAGCCAATTGAGACTTCTTAGTGCCAGGAAGGTTTTTGTCTTACGTGAATACTTAACAGCATTTCGCCAGCTACTCTGTCCACAATCCAGTCTTACCAAAAATAACTGCCTCTATCATTGTGCCTGAGCAGTTTTTAAAAGAAAATGAACATTTTTATTTCAAATATCAATGAGATTAAGTCTTGGCTTTTTTTTAATCTTCATGACAGACAATCCTAAAATAAGACCACTTCATCGGGTGGGTGATGATCCAAAGTCTCACTCTCCTGACTTTTTTTAAACGACTTAATGTTTTTATTCTTATCCTTCAGTGTAAAAGTCTGCCCGGCTACTATATGACTTTACCTCTTTCAAAACATTCTCTGACATAGCAGTTGCAAGGGTATTGAGATGATGGAATTGGCTGGTCAGACATTGAAATCCTTGGTTTCTTCATGGGAGCAACTAATAATATTAGTAGCTACCATTATTTGAAGACCTGCTATGGAGCAGTCCTCTTCTCAGTACTTTATAAGCTTCAACTTAAAAGATTCCAGTCAAAATGTCACCTTCTGTGAAAGTCTAATACTCTGTTTCTGGGAATTCAGTTGTCAGAACATGATGGATTCAACAGCAGAGGCTTCTAAATCCCCTAGCTCCATTCCATTCTGGAGAATAAAAGAATGAGAGGGAGACTGAGAGAGAATAAAAGAAAGAAATGTCAAAAGATCTATACTTTCCTCCTTTTCCTTTATTTTAATCCTTATTATTATAATAGTATATGTTGACCCTATCACATATATACACACAACACAATCACATACCCATGCATGTGTACACACACAGGCACTTACATACTCTAAACTCTCATTTTCTTCATTTACTACCAGTTCACACTTATTTGTGTACCGTCTTGTAGCTAACAGTTACTACTACTATGAAGTGTGGCAGCAAGAAAAGATATTAGAACCAATTAAAAAAAAATCTTTGCTAAAAACATGCATTAGGTACACTTGGGCTCATACTTACTTTTCAGGAGAAAAAACTATGTACCAAAATGAACCCCATATGCCTATGCTTGGCCCATGGCAAGCTTCGCAGCTGAAACTCCTATAACAAAAGACACAAATGTTTTTCTCCTACTAATCTGAATTCAGAAAGCAAGGGACAAGGAAAAAAATCTACCATCCATTCTCCACCAGGCATTATAGGCAGAGATCTGGGAGAACTGACCTTGGTTAAAAAAAATAAATTCTTACTTTTTTGCCAGCTTTTGTCAATTGCTTCAAGATCTCAACTGTGGGCTTTAGAGCAAGTGGCAGGGAGGGGGATCTGAGTCACCCCATGTTGGGTACCAAAAACTATAGGAGAGAAAAAATAATACATCTACCTCATCCATTGCAAGATTCATGGCTGATAACCAAAGACAGCTTAACAAAAGAAAACACAAACTTATTTATGCATTTATTTATTTATTTAAGGCAGAGTCTTGCCCTGTTACCCAGGCTGAACTGCACAGGTGCAATCATAACTCACTGCATCCTTGAACTCCTAGGCTCAGGTCATTCTCCCACCTCAGCCTCCCAAGTAGCTGGGACTACAGGCATGCACCACCACACCCAGCCAACAAATTTATTTGACCAAAGTTTCATGTGGCAGAAAGGCTTCAGAAATGAAGACTCAAAGACCCAGAGAAAACTGTGTATTTTTATGGACAGGTTTGATGAAGACTAGACAGTCATGTAGAAGTATGGTTGGACAAAAGGGGGATTTGACCTAATGATAAACTGGGCAGAACTTAGCAAAGCGGGCTTGCTTAGATTCTTCTTGGCCTCCAGGTATAGGGCAGGACACCTATCATGTGAGAGTCTTATGACCTACTTACAGGGGTGGTGCGCCAGACAACTTCCCCATAACCATGTTTCAGGGGAGAAAGGATAGACTTACAGGGGTGGTGCGCCAGACAACTTCCCCATAACCATGTTTCAGGGGAGAAAGGATAGACTTACAGGGGTGGTGCGCCAGACAACTTCCCCATAACCATGTTTCAGGGGAGAAAGGATAGACTTACAGCAGACAACTTCCCCATAACCATGTTTCAGGGGAGAAAGGATAGAGAAAGTTAGAGAGGCCCTTCTTTCTTCTATGGTTTTCTCAATTTCCTTCAGGTTAAAATATTCAGTAGATAGTGAATTCAAGCTGGAAGAGGTGAGTCCGGTCTCAAAATGGAGGTAAAACTGCTGCCTGGTGACCCCAAGCCCAATTCCGGCCGTGGCTATCGCCGCCAGGGGAAGGGGGTCATGATCCAAAGGAACCAAGGTAGTTGAGAAACTGTTTATTGGTGATCTGAGCTTTGAAATGACAGATGATATCTTAAGAGAACATTTGGAAACATGGGGCATTACGTGTGGTAATGAGATACCCCCAAACAAAAAGTTCCAGGGGGTTTGGTTTTATGACTGAAGAGGTGGATGCGGCAACATATACTCAACCACACAGGTTGGTGGGCATCTATTGGAACCAAAAAGAACTGTTTCTAAAGAGGATTCTATAAAGCCTGATGCCCATCTAACAGTGAAGAAAAATTTTGTTGGTGGTACTAAAGAAGATACAGAAGAATATAATTTGAGAGACTACTTTGAAAAGTATGGCAATATTGAAGCCATAGAAGTTATGCAAGACAGGCAGAGTGGAAAAAAGAGAGGATTTGCTTTTGCAACTTTTGATGATCACGATACAGTTGATAACATTGTTGTTCAGGAATACCACACTACTAATGGGCATAATTGTGAAGTGAAAAGGCCCTTTCTGAACAAGAGATGCAGTCTGCTGGATCACAGAGAGGTTGTGGAGGTGGATTTGGCAATTTTATGGGTTGCGGAGGAAACTTTGGAGGCGGTGGAGGTAATTTTAGCCGTGGTGGCAACTTTGGTGGAAGAGGAGGCTATGGTGGTGGAGGTGGTGGCAGCAGAGGTAGTTATGGAGGAGGTGATGGTGGATATAATGGATTTGGAGGTGATGGTGACAACTCTGGCAGTGGTCCTGGTTATAGTAGTAGAGGGGGCTACGGTGGTGATAGACCAGGATATGGCCCAAGGTGGTGGATACGGTGGTGGTGGTGGAGGATATGATGGTTACAATGAAGGAGGAAATTTGGCGGTGGCAACTATAGTGGTGGTGGGAACTATAATGATTTTGGAAATTATAGTGGACAACAATACTCAAATTATGCACCCATGTAAGGGGGTAGTTTTTGTGGAAGAAGCTCAGTCATCGCTATGATGGTCGTTATGGATCTGTTGATGGACATGGTGGATATGGGAGAAGTTTCTAAAAACAGCAGAAAAGGGCTGCAGTTCTTAGCAGGAGAGAGAGGGAGGAGCTGTCAGGAAAGCTGGAGGTTACTTTGAGACAGTCATCCCAAATGCATTAAAGGAACTTTAAAAATCTGCCACAGTGGAAACAATGATCCACAGTCAGAAAAGTTACCGCAGCTTAAACAGGAAACCTTCTCGTTCAGGACTATCATAGCCACAGTTTGCAAAAAGTTCAGCTATTGGGTGGGCACAGTGGCTCACACCTGCAATCCCAGCACTTTGGGAGGCCGAACTGGGCAGATCACGAGGTCAGGAGATCGAGACCATCCTGGCTAACATGGTGAAACCCCGTCTCTACTAAAAATATAAAAAATTAGCCAGGCGTGGTGGTGGGCGCCTGTAGTCCCAGCCACTCAGGAGGCTGAGGCAGGACAGTGGCGTGAACCTGGGAGGTGGGGGTTGCAGTGAGCCGAGATCATGCCACTGCACTCCAGTCTGGGTGACAGAGCGAGACTCTGTCTTGAAAAAAAAAAAGAAAGAAAGAAAAAAAAAGTTCAGCTATTGATTCATGCAATGTAGTGTCAATTAGATGTACATTCCTGAGGTCTTTTATCTGTGGTAGCTTTTTCTTCTTATTTTTCTTTTCATTTCATCAGGTACATTGCCCTGTAAATTGTGGTGGTGGTATCAGGAATAAAAAGTTAAGGAATTTTTAGCTTTTCAATATTTGTGTAGTTCAGTTTTTCTACATTTTAGTACAGATACTTTAACAAACGCAGTTTTGAAGGTGTTTCCTTGTGAGTTAACAAGATCAGTCAATTACTGTTTTGCATGAATTTTGCTAAAGTTAACTGTAAAGAAACACTGACTGACTTGCAGTTTAAGGGGACTCAATTATCCCCATTTCCAAACTATGACATGAATGAGTGCTGACATGTGGACAGAATAGATATTTATGTGTTTGCAGTGTGTGTTTTAGATAAATAGGGTTGGGTATTTAAATTAGTATTTGTGAATTTAATAGCATTAAGATTACTTTCAAATAAAAAAAATTTTTAAATTTAAAAAAAAAATACCTCAGTATGCTAAGATGCTGTATTTTAGGATATCATGTTGTAGGTGCAAAAGGCACTTTCCTTCCACTCCCTGAAGGTTCAAGAATTTGAGCCTATAAGACAGACTGACAATAGACAGATTAACAGGAGAAAAGGTGTACACATCTATTAACATACAAACACATGGGAGTCATACCAAGTATGAAAGTCAAACAAGGGCCAGATGATTAAAGCTTAAAGGCCCCCATTCATAAGAGAGAGGGGATTGGGGGATGCAGGCAATTTTAGAGGACGAGTAAAGGATTTTTAGGGGAGATGAATGGACCTGAGGAACAGACCATATCCTGAGGCAAAGTTTATCTGGACTCTGGGAGAGTGGTGTCAATGCTAGTCTTTTCTGCAAGTTATTCTGCTCTGTTTGATGAGATTATAAGGAGGGGGCTCAAGACAGCTGTGTTTCTTCTAGTGGAACTTCACTTGGTCAAATGAGGGAACTTCACATAAAGCACCTCTCCGTGCTTCAGGATAGGAAAGGGGAGAGAGAGGGAGAGTGGGAGGTTAGAGGGAGAGACCTTGTTTCCGAGGCTGCTTCTTTATTTCAAGGAACTCAGCATGTCAAAGCACCATATTTTAAGGTGTTGTTTTCTGAGCCGCCACGATGTTCTGAGCCCTGACGCCTAGAAGTAGTACTTTTTCAGGAAGAAGTCTGAACCACCTATTCACATTCCCATATGGCATAAGAAATTTGAAATTCTCACTTTTGAAACCTACTATCTATATTTGTAAACTATCCATGAGGCATTTCAGAAGCAGCTTTTTTTCACAGTGACCCACTCTTGTTAGTAGTAAGGTTTGTTTGTGAACCTGACTTCCTAGTTTTACCACTTCCTGGTTAATAATTATGAGAGATAACAGTTCTTTGTGCAGTTACCTAGAGGCTACTGTTACCTTTTTTTTAAACTTAAATATCCAACAGATACTTGTACTCAAGGGTAGGTGAACATTCTCACACATGATTCATGCAGTGTAAAAGAGCCACAGGCTAAGAAACAATGCCTAATCTCTAATTAGGTAATATGAGCCGGGAGGAGGGTCTATATTCCTAAACAGCCTGCCTGTCTTTTGAGAATATTTCTTATTCCTAAATCAGGCAGGCACGATTCAGCCCACTAGCCATTGGTTGCCTGTCCTAAGAAACATGAGTCTCCTGATATTTGAAACTGGTTGCAGTAAAGAATGTTCAAATCAAATGTCTGCTTCCTTCAGTTCTGCCCTGAAGGAATGCTGCTAGGGGTTCTTCAATCTCTTTCTTAAAACAATGGTTTCCATACACCAAACAGTGCCATCTCTGTGGACATTTTCTCTTGTCCACAATAAAAGAAGAAAAATAAACAGTCTGAAATGATACACATATATAAATGGAACAAGTCTGTAGTGAGAGCCTCCCATATGCCAGGCAACGTTTTGGGTCATAGAAGAAAAGAGGTGAACAAAAGATGGGAAACCCATGACCTCATGAGCTTTATATTGTTGTTTTTTTTTGTTTTTGTTTTTTGTTGTTATTGTTGTTGTTTTGAGACGGAGTTTTGATGTTGTCACACAGGCTGGAGTGCACGATCTCGGCTCACTGCAACCTCCACCTCCTGGGTTCAAGCAATTCTCCTGCCTCAGCCTCCCGAGTAGCTGGGATTACAGGCATGCTCCACCACACCTGGCTAATTTTGTATTTTAGGTAAAGACGGGGGTTCTCCGTGTTGGTCAGGCTGGTCTCCCAACCTAACCCAACTTTGGGCCTCCCAAAGTCCTGGGTTTACAGGTGTGAGCCACCTCGCCCAGCCATGAGCTTTATGTTGTAATGGGGGAAATAGACAAAAGCAAATAAATGATAGATAGCAATGTAGTAGCAAGTGCTTGATGAAACATAAAGCAAGGTTAAAGAATGGAGAGAAATGGAGGTGCAGAAGGGGAAGCCTTGTCCACATGGGGTCTGTAAAGACGGGGTTTCAACAGGGCTAGAGAAGCCCTGCCTCTTCTGGTTAGATGTGAGTGGAGAGCTCTGTCAATGCCCCAGGGGATCTGTTTCCAATTAGAGAATGGGATTGGCCCCGTGCTAAGGCAATAAGGTGAAAAGGGGCTTGGTGTGTTTCAGGAACCCGCTATTTCTGAAGGCCTTTGTGGCATGTTGGTGTAAAAGTTGCCAGCTCTTCATTTTTGGAAAGGTTGTCTTGTATTCTGAGATTATGTCTTTCCTCTCTCCCCCAGCCCCCCACTGATGTTAACATGTCCTTTCTTTTAAGAAGTGACATAAGATTTCAAGTTAATTGTTGTTGTTGTTGTTTTTTAATAGCCTAAGTTGGCAATATAAAATGTTGGCAGCAGTATGTTGTTCTCACCTTTTTTCCCAAACTGATTCCTGAAATACAAAACTCTGTTAAGCGCTGGCTTAAGACGTGCAGAAAGTGCCAATCCTCCCTCTGTGTCCATGGAAAACTCCATCTTAATGCACTCCCAAGTGTTTATTTGATTTGTTTTACTAATTTTGTCACTTACATATTTTCCAAGTTTGTCTTGAAAGAAAAAGAAGCACTGTGCTCCCCAAATTCACATTGTGTATGTTTGGCTTATTTTATTTTATTTTAACATGAAAAAGGAGTAGTAGAATTTATCCCTGATTCTTTAATAAAACAGCATGTCAGCAGAAGAGGTACGGGAAATGGAGCCCTCCAAAGTTCTTTTAGAGTCTGACATCAGAATTAAACTGGGACGTTGAGAACATCTGGGGCTCTCTCTGTTCTCCATCTCCTCCTAAGATTTCCAAGGGATATCCGTGTTTGCTTTGTGTTTGTGTTTTGGAGGCAGGGTGGGGAGTTGGGAGCTGCTTTTTTTTTTTTTCTTTAAGAGAAAAGGAGAAAACCAGATATTTTCAAGGGAATTGACTACTAGTGGCCAGTATAACAAAGAAACCCCACTAAGCCTAACCACAACCTGACAGAATGAAAAGTGATTCCAGAGCTGCCACTCACCACAAATCCCCATGAACCATGCCAGGAAACAAGCTGAAAGAAGCAGAGAGGCTGTCGCTGAAGGGCCACAAATGTGGCCCCTAGAGAATCCTCTGGTCCCATTCAAATTCAAAGTGGTAGCATGGAGGAGGGGCGGAAACTGAAGACAGAGAATTAGCAGCCCTGTGATCACTTTCAGGGTTATGATGGAACTGATTTAAAATGCAAAACCACATTCCGCGGTAAACACAGAAACAAACTGGAAGCAGAGAGGAAATAGAATTTTATTTGGTGATTTTCAATTTTAGGATTGAAATGAGGATGGGAAGAACTATGCTATTTATTTTTCCAGAACTGAAATAGGCTGTTATTTTTTGTAGGATAAGTGAATGTGGACTGATAGATTACTTCTTTGGGCTTCAATGCTAATAAGGCATACTTCCCACAGAATCTGACAGAAAGGATGAATACCTTGCCTTGCTAATGGTTAATTTGTAGTGGCATGTGTATTTCTTGAATGTTCATGAAGTTTTCTAATTCATCAGCACACAATTGGGCTTTTTTCCTCTCTTTAAACAGAATGAAATGCCGGGAGGGCAAAAGGTTCGGGGGTGTTGTATTATCCCTCAGCCCCTGTATTTACTACCCAAAAGTTATTGCTAATTTTTGTCTACCTCGGGAACAAAATTGTTCTTCAACAAATAATTTAGTACTGACCACACTTTAAAATGTTTATTGCTGTTGAATTTGTCACAGATTGCATCAAGCCACAGAGATGCTAATCTATCTCATGTATTTGAAACTCCTCTGGGAAACATATATTTGGGCTTACTGCTGAGTGAACATGACTGTTAGGATTATGGAGACCATACGCAGTGAAGAAAGGCAGCATCGCTTTTCTGACTGGAAAGTAAACAATAGGGTGATTGTCGGCTTACACATGGGGCCAACAACCCTACCGCTGAAGAGCTGGATGTAAAATCCTTGATCAGCAAGCCGTCTTGATGTTTTCTTCTTCTTAGAGTTGGATGTTGTCAAGGATTCAGATGAGCCACCCCAGTGCGTATGCAGGAAACAAAACAGGATATTCTTGTTTAAGGACTGTTTTCTGTAATTATGTTGATTTTTTTATGCAACACTTGAACTTTTAAAAACTCAAGGATGCATAAGAAGTACTTCAGAGGGGAATAAATGATTGGGATTTTGTCATAAGTGAAACGTTATCATGTGTTCTTAACAAAATTAACTTGTTTGTATTGTGATTGGGTCTATGAATTAAGTATACTGAGACCATGCCTGTTTCATCTTCCTGTCCCCCCGCCTGGGCGCCGCTCCCCTCCCCGACCCATTTTCAGACAGGAGGTCAAGTTGTCGTTGGAACATCATATTTCCTGCTTGGAAAAGGCACTGGATTGTATAATCATCTGACAGGAAAGTTTCAAGAGTACCAGGAGCTTCCCTTGGAAGACTTGGGGCGGCGTGGGGAATGTGCAGCATCTATAAACATCTTTCCTTTGAGCTATCATGGGCCATTCTATGGTTTTGTATACAGAGTTTCAATGTGGAAACAGCTAAGCTGAACTGTAAATACCCAGAGGAAAAAATGTCTGTGGAAATATGTACCTTGGGCTTGCCTGGTACCCTGTAGTTATGTGTCCTTCCTTGCTAAGGAAGGAACATCTGGCTGAACAACTTACTGCTTAATGCTATCAGGCTACAGACATCCGGTCACTCCTTTCCCATCCCAATATAAATTATCTGCCTTAGACAAGGGATGTAACATATTTGTATGCCAAGAAATTTGATTTTGTGACAATTATTTGCTCTTAATTTAAGAGAATTACTTTGTACTCTTTTTCTTTTATTTAATCAAAATGCCATGCAATTTCCTATTTCACTTGAATAATTCTCATAATTTTACAACACAATGAAAGGATTATAGATTAGTGCAGGTCAATCTCCTCCATGTCCTCCTTATTTTTCTTAAGATTCCAATCCACAAAAGGTCATAGACAACATAATACTTCCGGACCAAGGACACCACAAGGTCTCTTTGAGAAAGCGATTATATTCCAATGGAAGTGTGCCCTGAGTTTTAACCACTGTGATTCAATGAAGAGCATAAAATGTGAACTAGTCAGCAACTGCCAAGTTTAGTCAGGAGTGCCCTGTGAAAGCTGATCTCACTCTAGGGGTTAGGCTGTTTGGGGGAGAGTTTAAAATGATGCTTGCAGGACAGCCTGTCTGGGTTGGAATTCAGATTCTACCCTTTGACAAGGAAATTATTTAACCCTTCTTTCCCTTGGTTTTCTCATTTGTAAAAGGAAAATTATAATTGTTCCAATTATTCTTTGCTGGATAACAAAACACCCTGAAATTTAACGGCTTGAAAGAAGTATGTATTATTATCTCTCACTTTTCCGTGGATTGACTGGACTCTCCTGGGTTGTTCTCACTCAGGGTTCATCATTCTGGAGCAGTCAGATAGCAGCAGGAACTGAAGTCATGTAAAAGCTTCAGGGGGCTGGCCCCACAATATGATTCATTCACATGCTGGTTGTAGGCTAGAAGCTATGTTGGGACTCTGTTGACACCTGGTCTCTCCATGTTGCCTGAGCTTTCCCGCAGCATGGAAGCCTCAGTCTGACTTTTTAATGGAAGCTCAGGGTTCTCAGAGAACAAGGCAATGTTGCCAGTCCATTTAAAGGCTAAGCTAGGACCTAGTATGCTATCTCTTCCACCCCACTCTATGCATCAAACAAGTCAATAAGGTCAGCTCAGATTCAAAGGGAGAGGAATTAGACTCCACATCTCAATGTCTATTAGAGGAGTAGTAAATAATTTGATGCCATTCCTGATCTACCACAAATACGGTATTAACCACATAGAATTTTGTGAGAGTTAAGTAAATTAATCTTAGTAACGTACTTAGACCAATGTGTCATCCATGTAATGTATTTTCAATTAAAGTTAGTTATTATTTTCTGGGTACTCATTCTATTTTATTTTCCTTCACTGCATTTATCACCATCCAACTTTGCTTGTTTTTATATATGTCTATCGGTATATGTTCATTGTCTCTCTCTTCTACCCAAATGTAAACTTCTTTACCATAGGAACTGCTTTTCTAGGGCCTACAGGAGCGTCTGGTAGTTGATGAGGGCACCATAAATATGTGTTGAATTAATGAGTGAACTAGTGAATAAGTGAATGAGCCCAGAGAATACAAAACTATAGGAAACAAACATCTTGGATGTTTGGTTATAGAAATTGGGAGTGAGGAGGCCGGAGGTGGTGGCTCAAGCCTGTAATCCCAGCACTTTGGGAGGCCGAGACGGGCGGATCATGAGGTCAGG
>NW_012117488.1:10073271-10159232 GCF_000951035.1 Colobus angolensis palliatus | reverse complement strand
AAAAAAAAAAAAAAAAAGAAATTGGGAGTGAGGGAGGATTACAAGCAGAGAGGTTGACATTATGATTTATTTAAATATATAAAAAATTAGGGTGAGTACCATCTCTCGTATGAAGCAGTTTTAACTGCAGCTGTCTGGGGAAGCACAAAATCTATGACCAGCACTACCTTGCAACCAAAATTGGGAAGCTGCAGGTGGTCATTCACTGGCCTTCGAATCTGATAGGGCTGGGCTCAAGTCCCTGCTCTGCTGTTTGCTTGCTGTGTGACATGAAAAAGTTTTTAACTTCTCTGAGTTGTAAAATCTGTGAAATCAGACAACAAGGCACACTGAAAGGACTCCTATGAGAATTAAATACAGGTGACAAAAGATTTCAACAAAAGTACTGGACATAATTAATAAAAATGTACCAGTCCCCAAAAATATTAACGATAGGTAAACTTTATTGACATGAATTTTATTTTATTTATACTCTGTATTAAGTTAGACAGCTTTACAGCTTTTGTTTTTCAAAAACTCTACTTCTGTTTCCAAACACATTAAAAAGTATTAAAATAATATTACATTTACTTTTTACTAACTCAACATTCAATCTGAGTATAATGACCCATAAACTGACCTTTCCGCTTCACCAGTAACTGACAAAAGAATTGGAACTGAATATTGACTAAGTTTTAACAACCATGTTAAAAATAAATGTTTACGTTTATCAAGAGAAATTGTGACATCAGAGGAAATAAACATCATGTCCAAAGAACAACTTCCCAGAATTCAAGGGGAATTCCCCCACCCCCAGTCTCTTTGTGAGGATGTCCAAATGTAAATTACTTAATCAACCAGATGGTGATTGTCGAGAGTTCAATGAATTCAAAACGCTTGGAAGTTTGAGAAATTTTAAAAGGGAAACCACTATTTGTGTTTTGGAGTGCTTAGTATTTTAAAATAAACTTACAGGCGAAGATGAACTAATAAATATAACAATCCATTTTTTCAAAACATTGGCAATAGATATATTTAATTCAAGTTGGTTAATTTATAGGTTGACACACATATTTATATAAATTAATAGTGGATACATTGAACAGAAATTCTGTTTCCTTGCTTTGCAAAAACTGTTGAATAATATTTCTTACACTGAAACATTTCTCTGGAACCTGGGAAAGATGGAAGCTAGAAAAAAGGATAATGAATAAAAAATCATACATCTTCAGACAGGGCGCGGTGGCTCATGCCTATAATCCCGGCACTTTGGGAGTCTGAAGCAGGCAGATCACCTGTGGTTGGGAGTTCGAGACCAGCCTGACCAACATGGAGAAACCCCATCTCTACTAAAAAATACAAAATTAGCCGGGCATGGTGGTAGATGCCTGTAATCCCAGCTACTCAGGAGGCTGAGGCAGGAGAATCCCTTGAATCCCAGAGGCAGAGGTTGCAATGAGCCAAGATCACGCCATTGCACTCCAACCTGGGCAATAAGAGTGAAACTCCATCTCAAAAAACTATAAAAGAATCATACATCTTCAAAAGGAAAGTATTCAGCACTAAAGTTGCATATTACTGGCAGGTAGACAGTACAACATATATTCAATTCTCCAATCAGCAAAACACCAAAGAAGCACAGGACAGGCACAGCTCAGTCCCCCAACGTGAAGGAGAATACACTTGCCGAAGACATCACAGTACAGCATGGCAAAATTTGTTCTACAGGGAACTTACAAATATAAGACTCACTAACAGGTTTGATACCAGATAGGTAGCAACACTCAAATTACATCTATTTAACATATCTGACAAAAGGTAGTTAGTAAATATTAGTTTTCTTTCCTTCTTTCATTTGAACTATTTTTTTCCTCGCTTTTTTGTCCATTACCATGACGTCTGGGCTCTGTGACTAAGCATATAGCCATGAGTGCTGGGATTACTTTATGGCTCTTTGTTCCCAAGTAAACAAGCCTAGTCTGGTTATGTATTAATCAATGGAAGGTGATAGCCTGCATGAAGAACCAATATGGGGAAAGCAGAGGCCCAGATGAAATCAATATTCAATAAATGTATCTGAGCCTTTCCATCCTTCCACTTCTAGTTCCTTTATGATCCATGATCCATTTTAAGAAGATCAGTATGCCAGGGACTGGTCTGCTCAGTGAACCTCACTTATATGAAAAGGAAAAACTCTTGTTGTCCCCTATCAGGACCTGATTGGATCCAATTATATAGGGCTTCATCTCTTTAGCAGATACGGTGTTGGCATTCATGCCACAGCTATTTTTCCTATACAGAAGTGCTGACAAAAGTGATTTGGGGTTTTCCTTTTTTCTTTCCACACCTTACCCCTTCCAGAGAATGTCTATAATTCTACCCCTTACAATAGTAAATCCAGACGGCAAGAATTCTCAACAAAATGTGTTCATAAACATTTACCTTTTTCTTTCATATTTGTAATAATGATAACTAATGCCTACAGTTTGGATTGTAATTTGTTCAATTTATCCAACCAAGACAAAAGTCTTTTAGGGGAATTTCACTATCCAGTCTATTATTTAACCTCATGAACAAAATTGCTGTTTCTGCCTCACTTAAAAAGATTCATCATGAAGGTTAAGAACAGATGAGACGGGTGTCTGCAGTCTCTTGGAATCACAAATGTACAAACAAGAGAACTAAGTTTTCTCTACTGTTTTTACAAAAAAAAGGAAAGCTTTTTTTCACACTAGGCAAACAGCAACTGGTTTAGTCTCATAAATTTACATGTCCTAAGTAGTGTCAGTCTTCAGGCAGATTAGATTAACAGGCTTTGTGTTATCATCCCAGGAAAAAAAAAGAAAAGAAAAATAGATCCAAAGTCATCTGGTTAATTGGAGGAGGTGGGGAGATGAAGTTGCTTCCATTAAGTTCTTTTGGAGCAGTTGCAAGATCCACAAAATCTGTTTTTAGCTCAGTCATTCATCCTGTTGGATGTGTGATGTGTTTTCAATTCAGTGATAATTGCCCTTTCCATTTCTTTGATAATTGCCCTCTCTATTATCATTTATGGAGATTCAAATTATAAATCAAGACAAGACAGCCAGAAAAATATTATGACTGTCCCTTCTGAGGCCACAGTCAAACTCAAGAAACACTGCCCAAGTCTGAGAGCTTCAGCTGTTTTCATCTGCATGTTTCTGAACATTTTATTTTAGGGTCCAGTGGTTTTCCTAAAGAGGAGGTTGCATGACAATAATAGAACTGAATGATAATGTGTACAGAGAATATAAATTTAGCTTTGATTCAAGTTATAAACTTGTATTTGAAATCAGAAACTTGCACTCCTAACTGTCTGAACGCACAGATGAGGAATCGGACACAAATGCCTGCTATTAGTCACCCGTGTCCCCACGGAGGCCATTGTATAGTGTTGCCTCCCAGGAGTTCCCCTCTCTCTTTATTCTCAGCCTGTTTGGGGGGGGGAAAAAGAAAAAAAAAAAAAGCTGTATCCATTCCTTCTCACTGAATATGCCCCATGATCAACACAATGAAATGTGTAGAAAGACACGAGCAAGCTTTTATCTAAGATTCCTGGAACCATCTCCCAAAACAAAACAGTATGATAAAATCGTACACCCCAAAAATGGCTCTTTGAGATGGTAACAACGGAGTTCTGGCTCCAACTTATACCTGCTCAGGAGATCCCATTATTAAATTTTCAGGAATTTGGCAAGCTGTTTGTTCCCCCAGAGAACCACTATTAATAAATACATTACATAAATTTAGAATTAAATAATTACATTTAAAACAAAGGTAACAAATACACACATTCATCACTTCCTAATTATTCTAGCACATTGTATTATTTTCTGTGTTGCTGAGGGTGTTTTTATCTATTATATCAACACATTTGAAATACCACATAACAGTACAATACAGACTCTCTCTTCCCGATTCTGCACTCTGTGACTTCATATTAGCACCTAATATGATGAATATCAGTAAATAATACTAAGTATAGTATTTAAACCACCATATCAGAAAATGCTTCAAATCAGTGCTTTTTTTCCTCAGAGAGCTGATCAGTAAACATTTTGCAGCTCAGCCCTGGACAGTAACATGGTTTGGTGAAGAAAGGACTTTGTAGCAAGAACGACCTGGGTTTCCTTTTGGCTCAATTAGTAGCTATATGAACTTGGGCAGTTTAAACTCTCTGAGGCATAATTTGTCATTTTCCTGCTTAATACACTTCAATATATTTCTATTACTTTTAGGATAAAGTCCAAAATCCTTAGGGTGTTTTTTCCCTTATCATTGTCCCAGATTTCTTTAAACTCCTTGAATCCCCAAGTTCCATCTGCCTAAGGGCCCTCAAATCTGGAGTGTTCTTCTTTTCCCTCTTTGCCCTGCTAACTCCTACCCATTATTTAGGTCTCTGTTTAAATGTCACTTTCTCAAGGTAGACTTTGCTGATAGAAACTCCCTTTACCTCCCATAAAACTCCCAGAGAACCTTTTGTACTTGTCCAAGTGTAACAAAATTATATTGCACATAGTCGTTTGCTTAATATCAAAACCCTGTTTTTCACTCATGTTTTCTCATGTGTTGTTATCACTGCCAAGTTTAACTCTGTGCCCATGGAAAACCGCTTTGCAAGCCTAACCACTAACTTTAATCTGTAGGGTTTCTGTCTTATTAACAGCAAACTCTCATTTTTCAAAGTCACTCATTCTACCCAAGAGATATTACAGCGTGGTTGGTAAGTATGGGAACTCTGAGGCAGAGCACTGTAGGTTTGAATCCTGACTCCACCACTTCTGGGCTGTGTGACCTTAGCAATCTTTCTGTCCCTCTTATTCCTAATTTAGGAAGTAGAGTTAATAACAAAACCTACTGATGCAGGATTTTCTCAGCCCCTTCACTGGACTCGCGGCAGGGATGCTCCCTCTATTAGGCAGGCCAAGGTCAATCCCTTGCAGGAGGGAGCACGTGAACAAGTGAGTGCAGAATCTGGCCGCTCCGGGTGCCGACACAGGAGAAAACTCTGTGCGGGGCCCATGGCCAGGTCAGGTGTGTCGCCTTGAGGGGAATGCAGCAGTACCCATGTGAGGGTGCCCACAACTCCGAAGCCCCAGAGGAGGTTTTACAGTGCTCCTTTAGTTATGC
The DNA here is from genome assembly GCF_000951035.1 of Colobus angolensis palliatus. Taxonomy (NCBI): domain Eukaryota; kingdom Metazoa; phylum Chordata; class Mammalia; order Primates; family Cercopithecidae; genus Colobus; species Colobus angolensis. The sequence continues at coordinate 10,154,102 of NW_012117488.1, read as the reverse complement.
CATTCACAGATGGCAGTGTATTAGCCGCTCAGTTGGCCCCTTGCCTCATTGTGTGAGGTGGCTGCCCTCTGCCACTGATGGTGTGACAGCCTTTCTTGGTACCTGCACTCATTGGGTCCTGAGTTATTGTCCGGTGTCCAAGAAGAATGAGGTCACGTGGGGATGGGGAAGGCAGAGAATTCTGAAGGATGGGGAAGGCAGAGAATTTTGTTGAGCAATGAAAATGGTTCTAAAAGGCTGTCTCTTCCCCAAAGTCAGGCCGTCTCCTCCTCTACCAACTGAGTCTGTGGTCTTTAAAGGCGCAGGATGGGGAGTGCATGCTGACTGGTTTGTCAGTATGCAAAAAAGGCTAAAGCGAAGATACCACTCAAAGGTGGGCATGACAGTGTAGAAAACCAATTAGGAAAGGGTAGGTATATGTAAAATAGGTGAAGAGTGAGGATCAACCAGGAGAAAGCACGCCAAACAGGAAGACAAGCTCTTAACACACTCTGATGATTTAATTTGTAGTTTGGCTTTCAGGCTTTAAACTGTCTTTGGCTTGAAGATGGCGTTTCACCGGGTACCCACCCCTAAGCATTTGGCTGCCTAAGCATTTGGCTGCCTCCTGTAGCTATCACTACTTCCTAGACGTTGTAAAAATTAAGTAAATTAGCTTCTGTGAAGTGCTCTGTGCAGGATGATTGCGTAGGAATCAGTACTTAACTGTTGGACATTATTCCTACCCGCCTTAATTCTGGTTGAGCTTTCTCCTAATTATGCCAGTTCCCAGAATTCCCACCTTTATGGAGACTCTCAGGTTTCCTTACATTTGGTGAATTTAGACAATCGCGCAGATTCTAACTCCCCCATCCCTTGGAAGGATGCCAAAATTTCTAGCTCTAGTTTCTCCCCTAATTTATAATCCTACAGTTCCAGCTACGTACTGCCATCTCCAAGAGACTTCTTGACACATCAAACACAATGCACCACACCCAAATTCATTACCCGTCAAACTAGTTCTTTCTTTTGACATCCATATTTCTGTTAATAGCAACCCAATTTCTTTTGTGAGGCTTCAAGTTTCTAATTTATCTATGTCTCTTCCTTCTCCCTTACTGCACGTCTCAGCAATTGCCAATTCCTATTGATTGCCTCTGAAATACCTCTTGCATCTTTTTCTTCCTTCTAATTCCCACTGCTACTGCCCAGCCTAGGTTCTCATTAATCTTTTTCTTGTCTGGACTGTAACAACAGCCATACTATCTTCCTCACAGCTTTGGACTAAGCTTAAACATAACAAGAAGCATTCTTCTAGAGTTAGACATTCATAACACATGTTTTTCTCTCCCCCCTCTCTCAATCCCCGTTTTGTGTGATGTTTTGTGTCTTCCCTCCATGACATCAGAGGCTTTTACCAACTAGTTCACCTCTGTAGCCTCAGCACCTAATAGTACTACTTAGTACTAGTTACTAGTAAATTTAGTACTATTATTAAATATTATTATAGTATGAACATGGCATATTATTAATATGGCTTATTGCTACTGAAAATGGTACTATTAAATTTTAAATGTTGATAAAATTATTTGCTAGGTTAATTATTGAATAAATCCATTTTCAGCCCTTGTTTTGATCTACACTTCATCTACCTAAATTGGATTTCTGGTTAATTTACTCCCTGCTCAAACATCATCAGTGTTCCTAATCGATTACCTAATGTCTAATATCCCTATCCCAGAATACAAGGCCTCAATTAAGAGTACAAACTTTCTATGAAAGTTCTAGCCCACACTGAATATTCAATTTTTGTTTGTTTGTTTGGGGGTTTTTTTGTTTGTTTGTTTTTTGAGACAGAGTCTCGCATTGTCACCCAGGCCGGAGTATAATGTCGCAGTCTTGGCTCACTGCAACCTCCACCTCCCAGGTTCAAGTGATTCTCCTGCCTCAGTCCTCAGCCTCCCGAGTAGCTGGGATTACAGGCGTGTGCCACCATGCCCAGGTAATTTTTTGTATTTTTAGTAGAGACGGGTTTTACTCTGTTGGCCAGGCTGGTCTCAAACTCCTGACCTCGTGATCCACCCGCCTTGGCCTCCCAAAGTGCTGGGATTACAGGCATGAGCCACCACTCCCAGACTAGAATATTCAATTTTTTTTGAGACAGGGTCTCACTGTGTTGCCCAGGCTGGTGTGTGGTGGTGCGATCATAGCTCACTGCAGGACCTCCTAGGCTCAAGTGATCTTCTCACCTCAGCCTCGAGTAGCTGAGACTATAGATGCACACTACGATGCCTGGTTAATTTTTACATTTTTTATAGAGACAGAGTCTCACTATGTTCCCCAGGCTAGTCTCTGACTCCTGGGCTCAAGCAATCCTCCCTCCTCAACTTCCAAAAGTTGAGGAATTATTCATTATGCTATTCATTGAACCTTACAAATGTATCTAAGCTCTTTAGAAAATATTAAAAATTCTTCGAATGTTTCATTTTCAAATATAAAGCCCTTTTTAAAAGAAGTCTGGCTATCAGTTCAAAAGCTATAACCACCACTTCAAAAATCAACCATTACTCAATTACCTTTGTCTCCTTAAAACGGACACAGTTAGATAGCCAGTGTTAATTCCTCCTACAAAGATGAGCTTTTTTATTACAAATGAAAATATTCCTCTTTCACAAAATTACACAATAAAATGTTCACCATTTATTTGAAATGTTAATATTACGTCTATTACCTAATCGTGAAATAAAGAAATTGGCAAGAAAACAACTGAAAGGCTACTTTATTTTTTGAGCAATTTCAACCATAGCCTAAGATTTTATCCCCAGCTATAAATGTACTTAATTAACCAAGAGTGGTGTGAAACCTGAAAGAGTCTATCTAGGAAATTTTCGTTTGTTACTGTCATAGAACCTTTACAGTTATGTTGGACCCTCACTATAAAACATGGTACTCAGGAGCAAAATTCAGTATTAGTCAGATTTGCTTTGGACTGCATCCAAGGACTGTCATTTTGATGCTGATTTGCCAAGAACAAGGACCTATCCATGAGCCCTCAGAAGAGTAGCACAGGAAGGTCACATTGTAGAAGAAAATAGGTCAATTTCCCATCTACCATTTTAAGACCAGGTTTCACAGCCTCACTCACAAATCTGATAGATAGCAAAGGCTAGTCCTCGCATTCACAAGGTAGTTTTTACCCTGTTTCAATTCATGTCAAACTTACAGTATGCTGATAAACTAAAAATTCCTGGTCTCCAAAAACCTACTCTCTTGCTCTCTCAGTAGTGATTTAAACATGTAACCAAGTGTAAGAAATGCATATACTTTACAAACTCTTTGAATTCAAGAAACAGCTAATAATTAATCTATACTCTAAAATGTATAAACGGTTAGCCTATCTGGGAATTCTGCTGTTTAAAGGTTTACTGAATGGTGGTCGGGCATGGTGGCTTACTTCTGTAATCCCAGCACTTTGGGAGGACAAGGTGGGTGGATCACCTGTGGTCAAGAGTTCAAGAGCAGTCTGGTCAACATGGTGAAACCCCATTTCTACTAAAAATACAAAAAATTAGCAAGTCATGGTGGCAGGCACCTGTAATCCCAGCTACTCAGGACGCTGAGGCAGGAGAATCGCTTGAACCCAGGAGGTGGAAGTTGCAGTGAGCCAAGATCACGCCATTACAATCCAGCCTGGGCGACAAGAGTGAAACTCCATCTCAAAACAAACAAACAACCAAAAAAAGTTACTGAATGACATTTTCAACAGGTAGTCATATCTTGATTAACCTTATTCCTATTTTAGTTCAGAGACAGTGCCTGATTTTCTATTGCTGGTTTGAGACCCACTAATAGAAATCCAGCCACCTACACACTACTTAGTTAGGAATACATTTTAAGCATTCAGAACCTACATATAATATTTTGACTTTTGGAATGTAAAATGAGCAGGAGAGTAGTAAAGAGACAACATGCCACAAGTTGGCTTCACCATCTCACTGCTTTGAGAAATTGTAACTGATTGCTGCATCTCACCATTCCTACCCTAAATTAGTATTTTATTGCTTGCAAAATATTTTTTACTAGAATAGGAATGCTCAAAGCAGGTAGAAAGATACTCCTTGTTAGCCAAATATTGCTTGATAGTAATAATCAATAAATAATAAATATGTATACCATAAAAATAAATGAGATAAATTAATATACTCATTTTGTTAAAAGAAAAAATAGGTATTTATCTGCTACAAAGGTGGGATGATCTGGAGTGTTCTTATCCGGCGTCTATCTGATGCCCAGGTAGGCAGTGTCAGAGAACAAGAAAAGGCCCGGAGACCCACTTGTAGCTGGAGTTTGTAGAAGCCGAGAGAAGTAGACAATAGTGGTTGCCAATGTATAATAATCCCTTTTTACCAATGGTGAGCAGGTATTTACTTTGCCTTAGGAAATATGTAACATTAACCTTTGAACCTTTTAATCACTGGCAACTGATACTAATGCGAGGCAGGTAAACCTTTCCTTATACTTTGGGAAAGAACAATTGACTACTGAAAAAGAGTCAGTGGTTCACAAAGACCAGTAAAGCAAACAAACACAAAGTATATTTAATACATGGCCACTGCAGATCTAAGGGATGTAATTACCTAACAGGAGAGTAAATCCCCTGAGTCATTTTATGTTTTTACATGTAAAATGTTTTTTCAGTTTGTGTTGATATTAACTCTATAAACTACTCATATTTTGGTCTATTCATTTATTCTGCCTGTAAAGATTTGCGTTCTGATTTGCCCTCACATCTGCGTTTGCTGGAGGAACAGATGCTCAGTTCCTAAGGGTCAGAGTTAGGCCTTTTCACTCCTATCACTAAACCAGAAAGAAACAGGGTTCCGAAGAATGGTTGCAGCTTTCCAATGGTTGGCCTGCACGTTTACATTTAAAGTAAGCAGGTGGCATCAATGGGCTGTCTAATGGCTAACAAGATAAGAGTGTAATTGATCCTTTTATTAGCCCGTCTCCCCAGGTGGGTGGCAGCCTGCTCCCCCCTCTGGGTTCAGTGACGTTGTTCAGTTCCAGGAATCATTTTAGATCTTTTTGCTTTTTTGTCTGAGCTGATACTTAAAACACAGAGACACAAGCGCTAATATCCATCTCACCTAAATTCTATTCTCTCTGTATCTGCAAATTGGTAAATGCCTTCGTCATTTGAATCTAACATTAAAAAAATGCACATGCTAATGCATTTTCAGTTTCATTGATAATCTTTTCATGCTGAATTTGAACTGTGGATTTGTTTGTCTCCCTTCTAGGTTACAGACCACTTACTCTAAACTTCACCAATGGTTCTGAAGAGTATGGAGCCTACGTAGACTCATAAGGTAATGATTAATTTCAAATTAAGACATAATAACTTCAATTATGTTATGAATTCAAGCGCTGCCTAAATATATTTGCTTTATCTATTGGCGGTTTTCTAAGTTCTGATATTGGATGATCTTTTATTAAACGTGGAAGATAAAATCATGATCCTGGGTGGAGATGAGAGAAGAAGAAACTACATGAATGGGATAAAATCATGATCCTGGGTGGAGATGAGAGAAGAAGAAACTACATGAATGGGTTACCTCTCTCCATGAGTCGGGTTATTCATTGTATGTTGCTTAAGACTGGCTGTCTACCTATCTAGATTTCTTACAAAATTATGCTAGTGATCTTAGGCAGTTTTCTGCCTTGGAGTATTCTTGGACATCACAAATTACATAGGCAAGTAGAGATCAATTAAAGTTGCTATTTTCATCAATGAAGCCAGAAATTATTAGGATGCATTCCTTTGTAGAAGTAGGATAAGGTACAAAATATCCTGTGGTGGTGTTAGATGAGGAAGTGTGGGATGAAGGGATTTAGAGAGGATGGCCTCACATTTCTATTTCTCAGAATCATGGTCATCATTTGCTTTCCTGGTTATTACTAAGTAATTATAAATTCCTAGAAGCTACGAATTCTATATTAAAGTGGACTCATACAGAATCTTTAATTCCATCTATAGCAAAATGATTAAAAGCCTAACTTTCAGAGCCAACCTAAATTCAAAGTGTGATTCTGTCATTTACCAGCTGTGTGACAGTTGGCTCCACATTTCTTATTTGCAAAACGGAATAAATTGTCATACCTACTTTCAAGAGTTGTGGCATAGCATAAACAAAATAGTAGATGTAAAATGCTGAAAATATTGCCTGGCACCTAGTAAGCACTAAATTTGCTGACTTCACAAAGCTCTATTTTTTGATCTCCTCACTTTACGGATTGTTTGACTATATCTCTATTTTCAACCTCCTCACCTTATTTGCTTCAGGTTCTGAATTCTTCCATCGTCCACCAACTTGGAGGCTATAGGAATTATTAAGGGAACCAAACTCTCAATTCCATTTTAGCAGCCTCTCTCCTATATTTTCACGTAAATGCCAGGAAAGAAAATAATTGGCATCCCATTGCCCTTTGAATGGGTTCCTGGCTTGCTCTAGGTGGTGTGACGTGTAAAGTGACCTGAAAGTGGGGCGCCTGCCAGCTCGGCGCACAGCACAGCGTAGTTGGAGAATCAATTACAAGGCTTGTCACCATTTCAGAAACATGCAAACATCAATTGGCATAGAGTTTCAGGAAGCAGAATAAAAAGGAACCTACAAAACAAAAAGCCTTTCGGGGGATGCAGGCACAGTTCTTCCAAATCACAAACGGATGATTATGATCACCATTAGCACTTAATGAGCCTATATAGGGCTAATGACTTCATCTGCCCAGTAGATTTGCCAATAGTCCATGTTGCCACTCACATTCATCCTTGTCTTCTAAGAAACATTACCATGGTGTTAAATCATGGGATTTCCCTTTCCTCCACTAGCAAAAACATATGTCTCAATTCTACCATCCCCTAGTTTTCTTTCAGAAGTAAGGTAACAAATTAGAGAAAAGAAAATAACACCCAGGGATGGCTTATACAGCCCTGGAACACCTGGGTTCAATCCAAAATTGGTCATTAACTATTCTCTGACCTAGTTTTCTCATCTTCAAAATGTAATCGGTCACTATCCTATTTACATTTACATAGTGATATATCACGCTTCTATTTCCAAAGGTAATATTAAAGATGAAAATATGTGAAATTGATATTTTGACAAAAGTAGAGATATCATTTATTATATGTAATTTAGGTATTTATTACAAATGCTATAATTTATTATAGCTATATTTTCTTTTAATAACTAAAACGTGGAAAATGACATGTTAAAGTTTAAATGAGTTATCTGCTGAGCTACTTAAAAAACTATTAATGAGAATGAGATATAAGACCTAAACTGAAGTTAGAGCTTTTTACAATTAACCATACTGTTATAATTTTTATATTGATCAACAGTAAATTTTACTGTTAAAATCATTTAAAGGGGCAAACATTGGCAAAGTAGAAGTGATATCGTGAAGAGCATATATTAATAATCGGTTATTTATTGAAAGAAAAAAGTCATTATAATAGATACCATTCCCTATGATGATTCCTATGTGAATTTTTTTCTTTTCCCTGTTTTAAAAATATAATTCAGTAAACATAGTAGATCTTAAAAGTGTATAATATATTGAGAGCAAGGCAAGTAACAGTTACTGTGGAAGAGATAATATTAGATATTAAGAGAGTGCTTCAGGGTAATACTTCAGAAATTCAGAATTGTTTTATGTTAAAATATTTCAGCATAATTTCTCTGGCATCTTTGTGATATAAATAAACTTTATTTGCTATGATAGTGTAAGAAGCATAAATGGGTAATGTCTACTACCTATAACCAGCATTTCAGGAAACTGTCACTGTTTAAAATCCATGGCGGGGACTGCATTCTTGGGCTCTAGTCCCAAATCTGCATGTGAACTTCCTGAGTCATCTTGAGTAATTAGCATCTCTCTGACTGAAATTTTTGACATACAACTTGAAGAAATGGATGAAGGGACCTCAAAGAAAAAGGCTGATTTTTAGAAAAAAACTTCCAAGCAACAACAATGGTCAGCAGTTTTTAACATGCACAAATTAACATTCTGCTATTTGTCTTTCCTTACATGTATGCCTGTGCCTCCCACACGGTTTGGATCTGTGTCCCCACCCGAATCTCAGGCTCAATTGTAATCCCCAATGTTGGAGGCAGGGCCTGGTGGGAGGTGATCTGATCATGGGGGTGGCACCCTCTCTTTGGTGCTGTTCCCCTGATACCATTCGCAAGAGATCTGGTTGTTTAAAAGTCTGTGGCACCTCTCCTGTCTCTCTCTTCCTCCTGCTCTGGCCATGTAAGGTGATGTGCTTTCCTGTCACCTTCCACCATGATTGTAAGTTTCCTGAGGCCTCCCCAGAAGAAGATCCTGCCATGATTCCTGTACAGCCTGCGGAACCATGAGCCAATTAAACCTTTTTTTTTTTTTTTTTTAGACACAGAGTCTCGCTCTGTGGCCCAGGCTGGAGTACAGTGGCTTAATCTCTGCATACTGCAACCTCTGCCTCCAGGGTTCAAGTGATTCTCCTGTCTCAGCCTCCAGAGTAGCTGGGATTACAGGTATTCGCCACCACATCCAGCTAATTTTTGTATTTTTAGCAGAGACAGGGTTTCACCATTTTGAACAGGCTGATCTCGAACTCCTGACCTCAGGTGATCCATCTACTTCAGCCTCCCAAAGTGCTGGGATTGCAGGCATGAGCCACCACCCCCGGCCAAATCTCTTTTCTTTATAAATTACCCTATCTCAGATATTTCTTTATAGCAATGTGAGAATGAAATAATACAGCCTCTACACCCCCTGATCTCATCATTTTAAGAATCGTGACCAGGTGTGGTGGCTCATCCCTATAACCTAGCACTTTGGGATATCAAAGCAGGAGGGTCACTTGACCCCAGGAGTTAGAGACATGCCTGGGCAACATGGCAAAACTCTGTCTCTATTAAAAAAACAAAAACAAACAAACAAAAACAATGAAAGGGTTAGTTTAAATTGGACCCTCCTCATATTCCACAAAAGTTTTTAGTCACAAAAAAAGTCTAAGCTAAGTTTAACCTTTATTCTTACCCACTAGATATTTGGAGACTTTTTTTCTTATCATTTAACTAATTTCACTGGGGGAGGGTCTGTATTACACCCAAAACTTTCCCACAACAAAGAAATATGAAAAGAGGCCGGGCGCGGTGGCTCAAGCCTGTAATCCCAGCACTTTGGGAGGCCGAGACGGGCGGATCACGAGGTCAGGAGATCGAGACCATCCTGGCTAACACGGTGAAACCCCGTCTCTACTAAAAAATACAAAAAACGAGCCGGGCGAGGTGGCGGGCGCCTGTAGTCCCAGCTACTTGGGAGGCTGAGGCAGGAGAATGGTGTAAACCCGGGAGGCAGGGCTTGCAGTGAGCTGAGATCCGGCGAGACTCCGTCTCAAAAAAAAAAAAAAAAAAGAAATATGAAAAGAAGATAAAGTGTGACCCCTATACTTTGCAGTTTATTTATAGAAGTAAAATTAACATATACAAAACTAAATATTAGCACCAGAAAAAGTGTACATATATGTTCGTTTCAGTATAAAAAATTATGAATTTTATAGGAATTCTGATGGAATAAGTGGCATCAAAGATGTGGTTTTAATAATGAATACTTTGGATACATAGTGCTTTGAGGGGCTAAATAAACAGTGATACTATGGATTTATCCTATCCAGGGTCTGTGTAATATGCTGTTTGATCACTAAAAGTAAGACAAAGGGATAACGCAAGGGGCTGGGTAATTCACTATGAAGGCAGGTGAATCCTAGGAAGTCTCTCACTCTTGCACATTCAGTGAAAGTGCCAATAGGCATCCCACCAAAATCCCCAGTGTAGCCAGAGTCTGAAGCTTTCTTCTTATATAGCAAGAGTGAGAATTCCAGGATGAGTGGAAAAAATTCATTCACTTCAGAGAGAACTACAATTACAACAGTTGAATTATGGCCTTTATTTGTTTTACCTTATTTATTTATTATTGAGACACAGGGTCTCACTCTGTCACCCAGGCTGGAGTGAGGTGATGCAATCACAGGTCACTGCAGCCTTGACCTTCCAGGGTCAAGTGATCCTTCCACCTTAGCCTCCCGAGTAGCTGGGACTACAGGCATGTACCACCATTTTTGTATTTTTTGTAGAGACAAGGTTTCACCATGTTGCCCAGGCTGGTCTCGAACTCCTGGGCTGAAGCCATCCTCCCATTTCAGCCTCCCAAAGTGTTGTGATTACAGGCATGAGACTCTGTGCTTGGCTCAGTTATGGCTTTTAAGACCCAAATGTTGGTCTTGTGTGCAAAGCTGTATGAGTAATCCCATTTCTCTGAATAGAAAACCAGAGTCTCTGAGGCTTATCAAGCATGAGCACTCCACCTCCAATGACTCGGTTTCCCTAGCTCTCCCTGTTAATCCATCAAGTTGCTTTCTTTTGGTTTCTAACCAGGCTCAAAGTGAACCAGTTGAGAAAGCTGGTACCAGTGACTTTGACAGAGAGAGACTGGAGAGTATAGATGAGTCCATACCTAGGTCTAAGAATAAACCATTTGCCATCTTCGAAAGAAATGAGATCATTCTCTTATTAATAATCCAAAATTTGACTCACAGAAGGAAAACCAAAATTTGATATTGGTTTTGAAACGTTAATTTGTACTGTGTTGAAAACCGATGAGTATGCCAATGACAATAATCATACTACCATTAGGTACTGAGAGTTTATTGTGTACCTGCCATTCTATTATATGCTTTAATTTATTATATGTCATTTAATTCTCACAAAATTCATATTAGAAGAAAGTATTGACCCCAGTCTAAAGAAAAAGAAATAGGCAGAGAAATTTACTTTGATGAAATTAACAAGTAGCAAGTGGCAGAGCCAGGATTTGAACCCACATCTCTCTGAGGCCAAAGGCTGTGCTCTTTCCATTATGTACACTATCTTTCTTACAGTGCTGTCTCCCTGTCTAGTGATGCTTTTGTTATATGCTCAGATACCAGGAAGATGACTGAGTTGACAGTTTTATTGCATGTATGTACATTAACATCAACCAATACTTATTATTTAGTCCCATGAAGTCAGTGAATATTTTGCAAGCAGATGGGCTACAGATTCAGAAAAATCAATGAATATTTGAGCAAGCAAGTGAATTATGAAAAGTAAAAGCATTATATGTATTTTTTCTGGGAAGTAAAGGGAAAGCTATAGTGTTAATAAAACAGACCCAATGCTTATGACTTAGAGTCCCCACAAAGAAAAAATCAATCTGACTGTAAGTTAGGTTGATTTTGTTCATTCCATAAACTTATTTCTCAATGGAACTTCTTAATTTTGACATTCACAATACAGAATCCTGTTCATGGCTCTTTACTTTCAAATTTAAGGCCAGTTTACTTCTTAATCTCTTCTCATTTATTATTCACTTTCATATAAGACTCACCTTGTTTTCATATACTTCATGTTCTTACACACTCGCTAACAGATAGCCCTCACTGTCTGGAAGATCTTCCATTGATCATAACTTTTTTCTTGTTCCTCAAATCTTTATTGTACTCAGCTTCTAGGATCTGAAGTTCTGATTTTGCTCAAAGCCTTCCCAATTAATTAGATAGAAAATACTAGAGTCCTTCTGTGGAAATCATCTTTCCTCTAGAGTCAAAGGCATTACCAATGGTGAAATGTATTCATTTTGTATATATCAGTAATTTCCACAGTTAGATTGCACTTTTCATTGATCTCTTTTTGTCTGGTTATAGTAGAAATGCTATTGTAGAAACTTTGTAAATATCAAAACATACGAAGAAGAAAATGAAAGCCATTGTTTATGCCAGAGAAGAGCATTGCTAACATGTTTTTTTGTATTACTTTCTAGCCCTTTTCTTTTCTCACCACATGTGGTTATGTTTAAACTTAAACTCTCTCTGCCTTAATACATTTCTATTCTGCTTTCTTTTCTCTAAAATTGGACCATCTAATATTTGGTTTCACCCAGTTCCTTAGGTTCATGAGAGCCAAGTAACCAGTAGGAGATTTTGTCATTAAGAGGACTGGTCAAGCATTGACTCATAGAAGCCTAGAAGTATTTATATTTCTGGGCTTGTTTACAAATATAAATCCTATACAGTCTTATGTGCAACTCTTGAAAAATTCTTCTCTTTGCTTCCATCATGTGTTAATTTTTTGTTAATTAAAACCACTCTATTTTATCTCATAGAAGTTAGAAAAATATATGAATATTGCATTATAAAGACAGGGCATTATAAAATAATACACCTGTCTTTCAGATTTCTAAATTAAATTATAAATCTAAAAAACTATTTTGTATTCATATAATGTCGTATACACCTTCTGTGGGTTCTCTCTTCTCTCCATGGGTTCATGTTCGTGTATGGAAGATTGTTTTCTTTTTCAGCTTTCCCTTTAAAGGGATCTAGCCCATCCCTCCCCACCTCCACCCTAGCTTATTTCAACAAGACTTTGTCAGTTTTTATCCAGTGAACATACATTGTGTGAAAACCTAACTTTCTCCTTACGACTTATCTGTCCAATTACAGGATTCAAGTTTTTATCATTTAGCTCATTAGGAAAGACTTTACTCTTAAATAATTACTATGCATCTCATTTCTTCCGCCTATTAAAAATAATGTTTGATTATTCCGCCCAGGTTTAGACATTTATCTAGTCTGGATTTGTTTACTAACCAAACTTTTAAAGACACCAATTTTTCCCCACAAAAACAATTAAAATGTGACTCTCAAGGGAGAAACAGCTTTACACGATTCTACTGAACACCTTTCTCTCAACTGCCCTGATACAAAGTATATCCTCAGCATCCAGCACATGGCTTGTCACCATTAGCTGTTCGTAAATGAATAAATAATATGATTCAACATATGAAAACCCATCCCCAAGCAAGCAGGGCTACTGACTTGTAAGGGCTAAAAACTTTCATACCTTCAATAAGAGGTAAAAATCTTTCATTCTACAAAAATACGTTTCTTTAAATACCACTTTTGAATCGCCTGCCTGTGAGAATAACATTTCCTGCACCTTATATATTTTTCACCCTACCTAAAAGAGATATCAGAGACTATCCAAGTTAAATCCTAATTCTGGAACTATTGGAAAACTGCTAAGTATATTCATGCATTAGTTGAGTAGATTTTGCAGATGAAGATATGGAAGCTAAAGTATGAGCACCATTGAGAAGGAGCATGAGACCTGAACAGGGTGAGAGTATTGAAGTTCCCCAGGCAATGGGAATTCAAGAGGACAATCATGAAGTGTCAGGACAATCAAGACACAGCAATATTTTAAAATGCAGACATTCTACATCAAGGCAGATATTGCCAGCAAGAGGTCTGTGTTTTATTGAAGTCTAAACTAATTCCCCTTGTTTTATGCTCCTGAATGGTTCATTTGCTTTGGGAGCCTCAGGGGTAAAAGGGAAGGGAAACAAATTAAGTAAAACTGCAAAGACCTGTTAAAACTACACAAGGTGTGTCTAGCTCTCTTATTGTTATGTGATACATTGCGGAAAAAAATCTGTGGGAATTCCACTCTGACTAACTGCATAACAACTCACAGCTGATTAAGTTAACCTTTGAAACATGCAATGTAAATACAGAGAAAACCAAACTTAATGTGCAATAGCATAAACTAATCATTGTTTCATTTTCTGGAAATTGCATTGGCACCAGGGTGAGAAGTAGATGAAAAACCGTGAAGAAAAACAAAGACATCTCTGGGTAAATCAGTAAGTTTACAGATTAATGGAGAGCCAGACATTGCTGTTAAGGACTTAATATGCAGTGATTATGAGCCTGACCTTCCATAACAGCAGCCACTTAAGCGTTCCAGTGGTGGGGAGACTCACATATGTGCCTAGAGACAGAAGAAAAGAGAAACATTTATGGCTTTTACACACCCAACATACACAAAAACACACCCTCTCTTAATCTCTGTCTATAAAACTTTATTTACATAGTTGTAAACTGGGAAATCTCAAGCATAAAACTCTGTCTGTATTAAATATACAATGGTTTAGTGGACTGGTGACTATGACTACAGTAGGCTTGCTGATTTTTGCTTTTCCTGGCAGCAAATGATAAAACGTCTTAGGGAATCCATATCTCTAAAGCCAAAAAGCAGCTCCCAGTCATTTGTGGCATCACTAGCAATGTTGTGATGTCCCTTAAGGACAAAACACATAAATGTTATGTCACTTACAATTGTGTCAAGGAGAAAACCAAAATGAGCTTGCAAAGTCATGCACCAACTCAATTTTGGAAGGAAAAAAAAAATCTTCCTTTGAAGGAAACGAAATCAATCCTCAGTTCAAATTAAATTTGGACTATTCTGTGAAGCTCCAATACACAGCTCCAATAACAATCAGTACTTATGGACTTAAGGTGCCGGCAAATAATGTTTTGTTTAAAAGAAATTGAATGAGGATTACTGACAGAGAAAGTTTTGATGCTATTTTGTCATTAGTTAAAGTTAAACCATGGCATTATTGGCTCAGTCTTGAACATCTCAATCTTTATTCCTTTTTTTTTTTTTTCTTTTTCTTTTTCCTTTTTGAATACACTAGAAGTATTTGTCTGATTAGGCCTGTGACTTAATCTTATTAAACCCTGTCATGCAAATATATCATAAATGTAGCATGAAGATTTCTGTCTCATGCAAAATTTAACTTAAATTCTATTGGCATGAAATACTTTGTTATGTACAAACCTTCTGTTTGGTTTGCTGACATTCTTCTTAGTCTGCTCTCATGGTAATTCATTATCTTGTGATATAGATTTCCAAGTATCATCTTTGTATTGATTTTTGTATCTTTAATAACCACTCCACAGAAGATGGCTCCACTGGTGTCATTGATCGCATCAAAAATTCAAGGCTTACAGAAATACTAGAGGGCTAATTGGTAGCAGAACATTTCAGACTCAGTCTTAATGCAGTCTTAATCTTCTGTATTAAACCTACCTGAAGGTTTCCTCTTGGAATCAGCCAGGAAAAATTTAGCACTTCGTTGAAAAACACCTGGTGGGAGCAATGCAAGAACATTACAATCAATGGACTACAAACTTGAAAATGTCACATAACATTTAGATATCAAGAGCGATCCTTTCCTCATCCGGGCCTCCATAACTGGAATGCTCCTTCCTTTCCTTTTCTATGGCCTCTGGCTCCACCAAGCCAGATTTGCTTATACATTTTAGAACAGAAACTGTCAAAGATAAGTTCCCATATTTTTAAAGCCTGTGCCGTTCTGTGGTTTGATCAATAGGTGAGATTCCTTTGCGGAAAGTCAGGGTGAACATCCTGTTTGTGGAAATGACAAAACAACAAATTGAAGACCATAGGTGTAAAGCCAGCAAGCCCAAAGACCCGTTAGATGACCAGGTTTCTCATCCTCTAACTTGCTTCCCTCCTGCGCCCAATTCTCAGAGCATACAAACCTGGTTTGGGCAATTAGAAACCTAACGAGGAGAGAAACAAGTACTTTCTGTAATGCTCAAGAAGTACTTGATCATAAACTTGAAACTTCGATTCGTTTTATTCTTTCCCAGGTTATTTTGTGAACTTACTCTGACAGTCAGTGTATCAAAGCACAGGTTAGTATAACCTGGTACCTTCCCTAGAGGACCTTATTCTCAGAAGCCTGTGGGCAGAATGTGGAAAGGAAACTAGGACGTCTTAGAAAGATAAGGAGAAGGCAGGATGCACAAGGATGTAGGCTTTGGAACTGGCCAGACCTGAATTCTATTCCACCTCCAACACTGTGCTGTGTAGCACTTGGCAGATCACTGCATCCCTAAAAAATGGCAACCGTGAAAACTTTCCTTCTCATAAGAATAAAATGTGCCAATGCACAGAAATCCCGGTACTGAGCTTGTTATCTGTGTTTCACTGAAAAACACCTAGTGTTTTCAACACAGAGGTATGTTACATATTAGAAGACCATAAAGGAAGAAGCCCTGTGTTCTGTTTATTTGTTTTTTATTTTCTCTCTATAGGAGTTGAAGAAGTCATTTTTGAAAGGTGGAAAAGGGGAGGTAATTCAAGAAAATTTGTGTATGTTCTGTTTCTTAGCAGGATTTGAAACAAAGAACTAAACATATATGCTGTTCAGCATTATTGTAGATACAGCATCAAACACTCAGAGGAATTTGAAATGTGAAAGACACTGGAGTTACAGTGATGATTTTAGAAAGACTGGAAATAGGAAAGGATGAATCAAGGATGAGGTCATAGTGAAATATTGTAAAGGATGTGGTGAATTTTTGATATTTAGATTCTTGAATCTTGAGTGAATCCTTGATCACCAGAAATTGGGTGAATTCTTAAATCACCAGAAATTATAGTTGTAAGTTTCAAACTTTCTGATTTTAAAAATGAGATTTAATAACCTCATAAACAAAAGTCTAATACATTTGGAAGGGTCTTAGTAATTAATTTTAGGTATCAATGCACTCTTAGAATTTATTACTGAGATTGTCTTCAAAGTGTTACATAACAACACAAGTGTGGGCCTCAGTTTACCTAGAATATGGTATTTAAGGAAATGGCAAATGCTTGTATTGTACGATGATTTTTCTTTCCTCTCTCTTTTCTAAGAGATGGGGTCTCTATTGCTCAGGCTGGAGTGCAGTGACACCATCATACCTCATTGTAGCCTCGACCTCCTGGGCTCAAGTGATGCATCCATCTCAGCCTTCTGAGTAGCTGGGACTACAAGTGTGTGCCACCATATCCAGCTAATTTTTTAAATTATTATTATTATTATTTTGTAGAGACAAGATCTCGCTTTGTTGCCCAGGCTAGTACCAAAGCCCTGGCTTCAAGCTGTCCTCCTGCCTTGGCCTCCCAAAGTGCTAGGGTTACAGGCATGAGCCATTACTCCTGGTCCAACAAATTATTTTTTTTACTCAAGTCATTATTTCTGTTGCATAATTATGTGCATCATAAAACTTAGTCATGTATTTGGCCCCATAAATCCCCATCTGCTTATGAAATTTTCATTTATACTTTCATCACATCCTCCTTTCCTAAACAGGCTACAGTTTTCAACCTAGGAGAGCAAAACCTTTTCAGACAGTTTTATTATGGGTGGTTTGACCATCATTGTGTAACTACCTTTTGAGCTGGCCCTCCCACAAAATCATTCTTGATTTTGCTGCAGTTTATAAAAGAACTTGTTATTGCCCCTGTCTGCTCTTCCTTTTGTCTTGTTTTCTTCCTCTTTGCTCTCTTCCTCTCTTTTTCTTTTGTAACTTCATTCCTTCCTAAGTTTCTACTTTATTTCCATGACTCTTCTCCCTTGCTCTCGTCTTCTCTCCCTTGTCATGTTATTACCTGAACTGAAGCCCAGTGCACAGAGTTGTAAGTTTAACTCGAATTTTATTTATCCTTCAGATATTTACATAATACCCAAATGCATCTCCCAATATAGTGCTAAATTCATTTTCCATCTTTCACAAGAAAGGTGTAAAATATGAAAGGAAACAAAAATTCTGCCTAATGCCTAATACAAAATACAGTGAAGATAATTTTCCAAGTGCTGAAAAATTTCTTTTTTTCCTAAACCTTTGCCTTTCTTTCCCCTACAATATAATAAAAAGGTCTCTTGACCACAGAGACCTTTGCTCAGTAGGAAGTTAATATGGAACATGAACATTAATTTTCTGTTTCCTATTTTTAAAAACTTCAAAATACTTAGAAAAAGAAATTAACAAATTAATTAATTTATGTATTAATTTTCTTTTTTGTATGCTGGGAAAATTTAGACACTCCATACTAATCAGCTTATTGTTTCTGACAATTTTTCTTTTCTTTTTTAGTAGTATTATCTATTCTTTACCATTCTCAGAGAATTAAGCTTTTGCTTATTAAAACAATACTATTAAACAGTATTTGATTATTGACTAATAATCAAAGAACTGAAATATAGTAAAATGTCACTAGCAAAAAAACCTTTTTTTTTTTTTACTTTTTGTTAAATTCCTCTTTAATAGTTGTTAAAACTACAAAAGGGGGAATTGATAAGATTTCCAGTCAAATGAATTTTTTTTTTAAATTTTGGGTTTGTATATAAAATGATCCAGAAGTGAAATATGAAAGTTTTGATATTTTCAGGATTGCTCCTTCTGGTCATCTCCGTACCTGTTAACACTCTTCAAATGGAGGCCCCACATTATTTCATAGTAGGTGCCATAGTAGGAGCTTTAGAATCATTATTGATGTCATTCTGGAAAGCAAATTACATGTGTGCTTCAATTTGCCACTATGGAATTTACATAACCTCGGACTTTGAATTGAATGAGCAGTGGACAAAACTGGCATGCTAACTTCCAATCAGATATTAGCTGCCATGTTTTCAGCTACAATGATGCTTTCACTTGTATTGAATTATTACAAAGGCTCAATATGAAAAATATTATCATTTCTGCTTTACAGATGATAAAATTGAGAATCAGGGAAATTAAGCAATGTTGCCCAAATTGACAAACTCAGTAGTTATACCACATAGACTGTTCTGTTTGCCAAATAGACCTGAAAAATAGCAATTTACCAATGGTTGGTAAATACTGTTTGTGATGTTTTGTTTATTGTGGTAAGCTTACCATGAGATCCACCTTCTTAACAGATTTTTAAGTGTACAATAACATGTTATTACCTATAGGCACAATGTCGTATGGCATAGCTTTAGAATTTATTCATCTTGCATCACTGAAACTCTAAATGTTGATTAGCAACTGTTGCGGCTTTTGTAGTTTGGTGAGTGGGAGGGAATGGCGCCAGGCACGTTTTTCTCTTCTGCTGCAGCCAGAGGGAGGGTTAGTGTTACAGGATCCCTAGGGTGCCACTTTCCCAGTGGGAAATCTCTGCAGCCACATGACCTCTGCTCAGGGCCTCACTCAGGCCCTCTGGGCTCATGCCATCCGCTTCAGTCCAGCAGGCTACACTCAGCTTGCACTACTGGCCCAGATCCTGTGCCTGCCATGGCTGCATACTCAGCCCGTGGCTGAACAGGGCATGCCACAAAGTGGTTTCCGTGTTGGACGCCAGTGTTTAGATGAGGGGGATGTGGTGGCGCCTGAAAACTAGCAGATGCCAGAAACCAGGGAGTCCCAAGGAGTGTTACAGCTTTTGCTCGGGGAGTCCTGAGGTCTGAGCCCCCAGGAAATGTTATAGCTCTCTCTCATTCCTGCTGACTGCAGCTCAGTGAACAGGGATGTGTTACAGTTCATTCATTCCCACTGCCCACAGCTCAGCAAGTTCCAGATTCTTGTCCCATCACCAGGAGGGGTGACACCAGAGAGTAAATGAGGCAGAGAATAGTTTTACTGAGTGACAGAAGGAAAGCTCTCAGTGGACAAGGGACCTGAGAGTGGGTAACCCTCTGTGTGAAAGGGGACCCAAAAGTGGATAGCCATTTGCATGACTGAGTCCAGGGTTTTTAAGGCCTCAGAATAGGGTACTGCGTGCTGATTGGTCTATGGGTGGTCTTAGAAAAAGCACCGCTCAATTGGTTAAAAGGCAACAAGGAAGTTCTCATTCTGGTTGTGGACTCTACGCAGAACTGGCAGCTCAGTTTTCAGGCTTTGAACTGTCGTTGGCTTGAAGGTCAGGTTTCACCAGGGACCCATCCATGTCTGCCTAGGAATCTGTCTCCTGTTGCTGTTACAACTCTCCAACTCCTCCTTCCTCCATACCCTGCCAACCACCATTCTACTCTGCATCTGTGAGTTTTATTATACTTCAAGTAGAATCATGAAGTATTTGTCCTTCTGTAATTGGCTTATTTCACACAACATAATGTTCTCAAGATTCATCCATGTCACATATTGCAGAATTTCCTTCTTTATTTAACGTGCAATAATATTTCATTGTATGTGCATACCACATTTTCTTTATCCATTTATCTGTCTATGGGCATTCAGTTTGTTTCCACATCTTGGTTATTGTGAATAATGTGGCAACAAACATGAGAGTCGTAATAATCACTTTGAAATTCTGATTTTATTTCCTTTACATACATACATGTGTATATATGTGTGTGTATATGTATATATGCCAATATATACATACACCCACAGGTACACACACACACACACACACACATACACAAAGTAAAAGGATTGCTGCATCATGTGGTAGCTCTATTTTTAATTTGGAGGGTTTTAAAGACCCTCCATACTGTTTTTCATAGCGAATGCACCATTTTGCATTCCCACCAGCAGTTTGCAAGGGTTTCAATTTCTCCAGAGTCTCACCAACACTTTGTCTTTTGTTATTTTTGTAATAAGAAGCCTAAGAGGTGTGAGGTGATATCTCACTGTGGTTTTGATTTGCATTTCCCTGCTGATTAGTGATGCTGAATAGCTTCATATACCTGTTGCCCATTTGTATTTCTTAGGTTGCTTTTTCATTCTGTTAATTATTTTCTTTTCTACGTAGATGCTTTTTAGTGTGATGTCCTCCCACTTGTCTATTTTTATTTTTGTCACATAAATTTGTTATATTAATTATTTATATTAATTATATAACACTATATATATATTGTTTGATGTGATTGGGTTGGTATCTCCAGAATATTATTTTGTGTCAATTATCCAACATACCACATAACTAAAGTAGATATTTGTTTCATTTTATCTTTTATAAAGTCAAAATTTACAGCAACTGCTTTACCTCAGCCAACTTAAGAAAAACTTATGAATTGATTAGTTTTTCAAAGTTAAAAAAAAATTGCATAATTTTACCTTAAAGGGATGGTTATCCCTAAAACCTGTCTTTGACAGGTTATATTATAATCTCTTAAAACTTTCTTTAAAATTTCTGATTCCCTAGGCCTGAGTTCAGACATAAAGTATCAGAATCTTGGGCAGCATGCCTTGCAGAATTTGTGTATATTTACTGTTTCCCCATTGACTGGATATGCTCCTAGGAGTTTGAAGAGCCACCCCTTTTACTTTATTAACGAAGAGTAAAATGGTCAGAAACAAGACTAGAAACTTTTGATCTCCTGGGACCTACCAAATTGCCTCTGAATACTGTTTCTAACTAAGGAAAAGGCATGCAAGGGCACAGACTATAAGAAATATTGCAATGGACTGTCTTCCTTGCAAAATTGCTGGAGTTTTCCCTCTTTCAGGATCATCTATCTTGCATGTCTCTGTTAAGTGTACATTTTATATTAGTTTAAAGGAAAGAGCAGCACTTATGCAGATGTATGACAGCATATGGTCAGGATTTAGATGAGTGAATACTTGCACCTGGAAATCAAATATTAGTACAGGCAGAAGCCTCTGCTTGCCCAGGGCAGCATCCAATGAACAGGGTAAGGGAAAGAGCTGCCAGATCAAACGTAATCCAGATGTCTCTTCCATCTCTTCCTTCCCCATGCAATCTTCCATTGTTTTCTCTGTCCTTTGGCAATATTTCTAAGATTTTAAAGGAGAAATGAAGCCCAGAAAATATAACTAAATATGTTTTTAAAGCAGAACAAACATATTACCCACTGAACAGTAAAAGCTTTTTCTTTTTTTTCTTTCTTTTTTTTTTTTTTTGGTTTTAGCCTTTTAAGAGGTTTTATTGTCATTATCTTTTTTCAAGAACACATCAGATGTTTGCAGTAATCCTTGGTCAAAGATTTAGAAGACTGTCTTTTTTAGCTTAATTTTCCTATTGACTAGGGCAATTTTTGAGCAAGTGCTATCTCAGATATCACAGAGTGTAATGCCCAGTTGCCTGCACTGATTCTTTTACATAGTGTTAACTGTCCATTTATTGCATTTTAATCTCAAATTGAGCTTGTTGCTTGGGGTAGGTAGTTCACTAGCAAAGGATCTTGTTTTATCTTTTGAAAACACTTTTCCCCCCCTTAGGCATGTCATGCAAGCCCTTTGTACTTTAATATCTATATATAGATACTTTAATATCTATATACTTCAGAGAGATAAAAAGAGGATACGATGTTGTAAATATGTTGATACTTTCTGATCACTCTGAAGCAGTAATTCATCGTTCAAAATCTCCTATATAAAGATAGCTTTGTAAAACAGACCAAAAAGCAGAGTGGGGTGTGGGAAGGCAGGGAAAACTGTCCAGGAATGAAGACATGAAATGAAACAAATTTAAAACCTGCCAGTATGCAAGAATTCTTCTAAACAGAAAAGAATAGCTGATAGTCTTACAAAGATGGAAGAAAACAAGAAAGGGGGGTGGAAAAAGAGAGAGAGGAAGGAAAGGAAAGAGGAAGAGAGTAAGAGGTGTACCCAGCTGGGCTTCTGGGCCGGGTGGGGACTTGAAGAACTTTTCTGTCTAGCTAGAGGATTGTAAATGCACCAATCAGCATTCTGTAAAAATGGACCAATCAGCACTCTGTAAAATGGACCAGTCACCCTCCCGAAAATGGACCAGTTACCACTCTGTAAAATGAACCAATCAGCACTCTGTAAAATGGATCAATCAGCAGGACATGAGCCGGGGCAAATAAGGGAATAAGAGCTGGCCATCCAAGCCAACAATAACAGCCGGCTGGGGTGCCCTTCCATGTTGTGCAAGGTTTGTTCTTTGTTCTTCCTAATAAATCTTGCTACTGCTCACTTTTTGGGTCCGCGCCACCTGTGAGAGCTGTAGGCCGGGCGCGGTGGCTCACATCTGTAATCCCAGCACTTTGGGAGGTGGAGGCAGGTGGATCACGAGGTCAGGAGATCGAGACCATCCTGGCTAATATGGTGAAATGCCGTCTCTACTTAAAAAAATAGAAAAAATTAGCCGGGCATGGTGGTGGGCACCTGTAGTCCCAGCTACTTGGGAGGCTGAGGCAGGAGAATGGCCTGAACCCGGGAGGCAGAGCTTGCAGTGAGCCGAGATCACGCCACTGCACTCCAGCCTGGGCGACACAGCAGGACTCCATCTCAAAAAAAAAAAAAAAAAAAGCTGTAACACTCACCGTGAGGGTCTGTGGCTTCCTTCTTGAGGTCAGTGAGACCAAGAACCCACCAGGGGGAACAAACTCTGTACACATCAGGTAGGGAGGGAGGGAGACAAGCAGACTTGATAAGAAATGACAGATTCTGGTGATTAATTTTTTTCTTACATGACCTACAAACAATGCAAGTGATGTAAAGTTACCAGGTAGTGTAGTCTAATTTTTACTCAGTTATTGTTGCTTGGCCCAAGTTCTCATTAACATCTTGCTCCTGAGATTTTCCAAGTATTTTATTAACTGTTTGATACATGACTTTTTAACACTTTTTGATCATTCAAGACCTAAGAAAGCTATCCATATTCTTTAAATTGGGTCATTATATTTATTTTGTAGAAGATCATCTATCAGGAAAAGGGTAAAAAGATTAGGACAGAAAAATAAGTTGGCTAGGCAGTGGCTCATGCCTGTAATCCCAGCCCTTTGGGAGGCCAAGGTGAGTGGATTGCTTGAGCCCAGGAGTTTGAGACCACCCTGGGCAACTTGGCAAAACCCAATTTCTACAAAAAATACAAAAATTAGCCCTGAAAGGTGGTGCACACCTGTAGTCTCAGGTACTCAGGAGCCTGAGGCAGGAGGATAGCTTGAGCCTAGGAGGTTGAGGTTTTCGTGAGCTGCGATTGCACCACTTCATTCTGGCCTGGGCAATAGAGTGAGACTCTGTCCCCAAAAAACAAAACAAAACAAAACAAAGCAAAAAAAAACTTGTGTAAACTTTGTAGGAAATGCAAATGGTCATTGTCTTCAAATGTGTATGTGTATGTAGTGGGGAGAGCTAGTGTCAGGCGGATGTGGGTTGGATTCCTTCTTCCTTTACTAGATGCTCCTCTGGTCTCTCTGAGGCTCAGATTCTTCCTCAGTGAAATAGACATAATTTTTGTGACATTTAAAGCAAGCAGAAGAGTGTAGACGCTCTTCGAGACTGAGTGGTACTCGGTCAGCTCTTGGTAAATATAAATTCTCCTTACTAAAATTATTTTCTTCAAAGTACTTCTGGTATTTGTTTTAGATGACAGTTCCCCAAATTGAGAACTTTTGTTCCAAAACCGTTCCAGAGACATCTTTTGAAAACCCCAAGGCTGCAACTATTGTCGGATTTCAGAGTGAAAAGAGGTTTTCCTCTGGCCTCTTTCACTCCTCAGCGGACTTTAAGGATGTTGGGAACAATTTGGCCTTGTTTTATTTGTCGTGGATTCTCTTTTTGTGAGATAGTTACCTAAATTAGTAAAACATATAGACAGCAAATGAACCAGACTCGCAATAACCCCCTGAGCAATTGGCTGTCAACTACTCACTTGGCAAGGTCGTGTTCAAGGCTGGGTCAGGAGATTGATGTGTATAAAGACAGTTTAAATTATTTGCAGAAAAGTGTCCTTGGTGTCATTATTTATTGCCAGTAAGAATGAAAATATCACCACGACTCTCATTAAAAGAAAATTGTTTTAAAGCCTACTTTAAACTTGTTTCTCAGGTTTATCCAGATAATATGGAAGGAAAAAAGTTTCTTTCCCACTTCCTCTCTTTTTCCCTTTTTTTGAAAAACACAAGCAAACAAAAACAAACCCCACTAGTGCTCCTATATCCAAAGGAAATGAATTGCATACATACACATCATCATATTAGTAGTCTGCCCCAGCAGGAAATCTTGAAATGATTGATATTTAAAGTGTTACCGTCTCAAGTGGAAGCTCCCGTCAAATACAAATGTACAACAGTTGCATTTTTTCCTTCTCTTTCTTTTCTGCAAACATGTAATACAGCCCCAAAGAAATCATGCTGGCCAGCTTCCTTCCTCTCTATTTACTGCCTGCCTTTTCCTCTCCCTATCTCCTCATTACCCAGCCCCAATTTGTACACACACTCCGTCCCTCCAACCCCCACCCGTCTCTAGTAGTGTGAAAATAGAAAAGCATCTGAGTATCTGGGCAGCCTATCAGTTTGCTTAGGTTCATTTTAGCTAATCCAGACATCCCACACAGCAGGGGGAAAACTGCTGTATCTAGTGAAACAAGAGCATGAATAATTAAAACTCTGTTATTAATGAACTTCCAGTCGTTATGTAAATGAAACTGATTTCAAGTCTAATTTGTCAGCCTGAATTCTTTCTCTGTTCTTCCTTTGTCTAGGACAAGAACCCATCATAATGGACTTGATAATAAAACACTGGTAGACATGTTGTGTGCACTGCCCATCTGAGTTAGGGCTTTTAGCGTGGTTAATTGATACAGTTACTCCAGAACAAGTCTGTAAGGCATTTGGTATGGCTCTAAGTTTTAAAAGCCGCTCTTTTTTCCTTTTGACAGGACCGCCTATTCTTTGCGCATACCTCATTATCATTTACCTTTACATGAGGGGTGGCATATAATTACTGCCTAGTAAATAGTTTCTTTTGCAATATCCATGATATTCAAAGCAGCGGAGTTCAAAAAGGTCCAGGGGAGGAGAAGGCTGTAGTCTTCAGAGAATGACAAATAGCCAACAGGGAGGAAAAAAAAAAAGAAAAGAAAAAGGAATACTTGACAAAGCGCAAGACCACTAAGAACCACTCACCCACTGTTCCACCATCAAGTGTCACTCAAGCTGTTGGTGACATTGTCCAAGTGATACTGTGTTGTCAGTGGTCGCATATTTCAAGCTACATTGTTTGGATCTACTGTATTGTTTGTGAAACCATTCACTATTAAGATGACAACTTCAAATATCACAATTTGATTTCCTATAGTTGCAAATATTTTACACAACATAAAATCAGTAATTCTTTCAGTAGAAAGCTATTCAACAGTGTCAACTCATTGACAATTTGCTGAGTTCTGATCTTTTTACATTTGGATTTTGAGAATGCTTGTATTATTTTTAGGGAGTTGTATAAATTGGATATCAGAAATTACTATTTTGAATATGTGGCACATGATTTTGTCACTATAATATATAAATAAGTAAAAGAAACTTGTATTTTGGATCTGTTTGCTACATTAAATATTTAATTTCATTCCATGTTTGGAAGGGGAAAAATGTTCTCCATTCAGAAAAATTTTGTTTCTAAGCTGTAATTGTTAAGAATATCATTCTTGCTAATCTAGTAGATTTTTCATTATTGAAATCATAGTACAAAGTAGTATATTAAAAATGAAAAATTTTCTAGATCCCGCAAATGTTGGTACACTAACTCCTAGTGAGTTTTACGTCCCTATAATGGTATCTATAGTGCCTTTGTATCACTGAACGTAGAGAAATGTTGTCTCACTGTTTAGCTCTGCTATCTTTTGTTATTTTGCACCATTGCTTTGTTTATAGTACCAAAGAATAAAAGGTATACTAATCACTTGTCCAAACAAAGAAAAATGAAAATCTCAGCATCTGCCTGAAAGATAATCATCAATCCTGCAGAGATCCATCATTATAGTTTGTTGTACACACATCTTTGGTCACCTGAAATGTGCCAGACACTGGGCTAAGCAAGGAATATGAAAATTTTAAAACAGAGTAATTATTTCAAAAAAGTGGGGAAAGACCAATTAACCAATATTTACAATATAATATGAAAGGTACTATAAATGAGAAAGATATAGTGTACCACATGTGTACATGTGTAAATGTGTCAGAGAAGTATTGTAAAGTAATCTGCAAGAAGCCAGAAGATAGAATGCTTCAGAGAAGACCATTGTGTCTGCTTTGTCTGATGGCTAAATATTACATGGCATAAGCCCACTATCAGTGTTGTCAGGTGTAAGGGTCTGGTTTTAATTTGATTCCAATTCCTTTCCTCCGAGATGCACTACGTGGCAATTCATGCCTCAATTTCCCAGCCAGCAAAAGGTATACAGTTGTTCAAAAACATGTCTGATTTTCATGATATCAAAGTATAGGCCGAAGGTACAGGTTAAATAAATTTGGTTCCCTGCAGTTTTACAGGACTTTGACTAGACCATGGCATTACTGCAGGGACAGCACAATTTGAGGTCTCGTTATGCTCAGCTTGACCCTGCTCAAGTGACTGCCCTGCACATATCTGTCAGGTTTGCATTGAAGAGGTTTCATCTTTATTGTGCCTATGCCAGACCTTGCTATAACTACTTCTCAGTCTCACATTTTGATTAAACCGGGAGTTTCCCTGACTCAATCTAAACCTAGAAACTACCTACATTAAAAGACAAAAGCAATCCAGTGATAAGTACAAGACATGTAATGACATATAACATCTCTCACACAAACACAAACACGCATACACACTATGTCTTTTTGTTTTCAATTGATAATATGGCTCATGGGGCTAGCAAGTCTGTTCATTTTAATTCCTAGCCAACTCCAGACGTCATAAAAATGTGTAATCTGAAATTAAAGTCAATTAAACCACATTGTTTCTTTGGAAAGTTAAAAGGAAAATACACATAAGTAATAGAAATCAATTATTGTATATTCCCAGGCCTGTTCTTATAAACTGAAGAGGTAATCAATCACTCTAGAGATTTCTACAAGGTAATTACTGTTTATTCTTTAATGATAGTGCCGTCTTCCTTTCTTCCTTCACACCAGCCCTTTGCAGCTGCCACCTCTAAGAAAGCAAATAAGCTACAGTTAAAAAAAAAAAAAAAAACACGACTGGAAGAAAGTTAGTGTCCTGCGTAATGTGGGCAGTAAGGCTGCTGAACTTCATCCCCTTCTGTGACCTGAGGCTACAATACTTTATGGCCCATGCTGTATATACACATCATAACTGCTTTTCAGTAATAAATGCAGCCATGGCTTTGAGAAGGGGCACTGCTGCATAGGGAGAATTAATGAGAAATATCTTTCTTGTGGATGTTTAGTCATTTACAGGAATGAGGTACGAAAATAATAAGCAACTAAAAAAGAACATGGACCAATTAAGAATTTAAAACAACTAGCATCCAACTAAATCTCGTCTCCCTCTTTAAAAAGACGGGGAGGAAAATAAAGAGTAAAAATAAATGCTACTGCTATTATCGAAAGCCAAACGCACTAACCAAGAGCTTCAGTCAGAGCCTAGCTAATGAATATAAGTTACCTTAGCCGGTTTTAGCTGACTTTGAAATTAAAGTCTCAAACCCTTGCATGCAGGGAGAGCTAGACTTGAGCAAAATGGACTTAATAAACTCCATTGTGCAGTTAGATCCCTAGTGAGATTTCCTGCCCATCCATGACCAATCGGTATTATTTTTTCAGTGACTGGTACTTTTGTGAGCAAGATTGGGGTTTCTGGGAGTGATTAGCACTTTTCACCCTTGATTGACAGGTTCAAACAGAAATGAGACAATAGGAAGAGTCATTAGGAATTCAAATGTAAGGTTGGTGTTTGCAGGCTTTGAGATTGATTTTAATAGAAAGGAACAATATATGTAAGAAAAGGAATTAATGTTAAAAATGTTAACTTGTGAAGTATAAATTAATCTTTTCAAACTCAAAAAATACCAGAATTGAAATTAGTCAAAAATAATATGGATAGGAACAGCAAAATTTTAAATGCTTTTTTCTAAATACTTTGTAGACAATGAATATATTCAGTTCTTTGACTTAGCTATTTAAGATTTGAAGATTTAAAATTTTAGGGAAATTCTCAGTAGTAAAAGTTTAGATTTGGTTTTCTCTAAGATTGAAAATCCTAGAGGCCGGGCGCGGTGGCTCAAGCCTGTAATCCCAGCACTTTGGGAGGCCGAGACGGGCAGATCACGAGGTCAGGAGATCCGGTGAAACCCCGTCTCTACTAAAAATACAAAAAACTAGCCGGGCGAGGTGGTGGGCGCCTGTAGTCCCAGCTACTCCGGAGGCTGAGGCAGGAGAATGGCGTAAACCCGGGAGGCGGAGCTTGCAGTGAGCTGAGATCCGGCCACTGCACTCCAGCCTGGGCAACAGAGCAAGACTCCGTCTCAAAAAAAAAAAAAAAAAATCCCATAGAAACAAATAAGTATTGTTTTTCTAGGGAAAAGAAAATATGATGAAGTTCTCCACTATATCTAGGGAAAATACCACAGGGAAATAATTATGGAGAATGATTCTAGTATTGACCAGTAATTGATAATTGGCCACAAATAATTAGGGTAGTATCTTCACTGGTGTAAATTATGCTAATAGCTCAGCCTTGTCCCTAGGTGCTGATATTGGTTTCTTATAAGTAATTTTGTTTTAAATTCACATTATAAATGTAGCATACTATACTTGAAACTTTAATCTTGTTTGGCCTCAAAGCAAAGGCAGATAATTCAGAATTAAACAAGCCTAATCAAAGAAGAAAAATAAGATGTACCCCAGCATTTGTCGGAATTTTTAAATACAAGTTGATTTCTTATGGAAAAGAAGTTTTCTGTGACAATCATGAATACAAACCATGTTTTTATTTTATTTTATTGTATTTTTTTATTTTTGAGACGGAGTGTCACTCTGTCGCCCAGGCTGGAGTGCAGTGGCGGGCTCTTGGCTCACTGCAAGCTCCACCTCCCAGGTTCACACCATTCATTCTTCTGCCTCAGCTTCCCGAGTAGCTGGGACTACAGGTGCCCACCACCATGCCTGGCTATTTTTTTGTATTTTTAGTAGAGATGGGGTTTCACTGAGTTAGCCAGGATGGTCTCCATCTCCTGACCTCGTGATTCACCTGCTTCGGCCTCCCGAAGTGCTGGAATTACAGGCATGAGCCTCCGCGCCTGGCCCAAACCATGATTTCAAAAAGCAAAACTAAAGCAGAGCAAAATGTATTATTTGAAGTCACCTTGGAAATTCGAATGGAAGCATTTCTGATACCTCATAAGTTGTTAATGTTTAAAGGATGATAGCATAAATCCAATACCCTGTGCATGAAATAATCACTGCATCAGATTTTTATGCATATCCTGTGTGTAGCTCAGCATTCAAGCTGGATTTTTGAATATGTTGTGACTAATTTATGCCAACTTTTCATCAACCTAGCATTTTTCATTTTTCAATTGACATACAAAGTTCTGTAATCTGTGTGCTCAGTATGTTAATATACTGAGATGGTAAGAGAAAATCCAGTGCATCACAATCACAAAAGTAAACTGTGAGAGAGCCTCAGTGGAAGGAAAGGATGAAGAAAACAGTACAATCCAGTGAGGGGCTAGTGTTAGGTTCGATGTGGATTATTAATAAAGCACACTTCCCACATCATGAGATGATTTCTGTCCTTTTTTGACCAATCTGCCTAGCACCTGTTCTTCAATTTCCCTCCAAAAATTTAAAGCATGCTCATTCAGTGGTTCTCACACTTTCCTGCAATTGGAATCACCTGAGAATCTTTTAGAAATTCTAAGACTTGGCTTCCACCCCACACATTCTGATTTCTTAGTGTTTATCAGCAGTCCAGGAGATTTTGATGTGCAGCAAAATTTGAGAACCATTTCTGCAAATGCTTTCTGCCTCCGTTTTCTTTAATTTGGTCTGAAAAGGCGCCAATGTCCTTTCCTATATATGGTTAAAAATGCTTCTCCATCTTGCAGTTGATTTCAGGGACACAGCTGCTTGATCTGTTGTCTTTTCTGAGAAGCGTCACATCAACATACCCAGTGCTTCTGTTAAATGTTAAAGTCGCTCACAGCCTCTCATCCACTCTCAACTTCTTTCCTATTTTCCCTTTTATACTCTTTCATCCCCTAAATTACTACAGATCAACTGTTATCCCTCTGAGTTTTCAGCTGTTATTCAATTTCCTATCTTTAGCTATCATTGGTGTCTTATCCACCAGTTGAAGTGTGAAAAAGTTTCCTTTTCAACATTACCTATTTCTTTCCCTTTATCTAAAAAAAAAAAAAAAAAAAAAACCACAGGCAGGCTCTATTCCTTTCTTCAATCTTCATCCAAGAGCTAAGTTAAGACCCTTAGTGGTTTTTTATCTCATTATAGTGGACTTCTGTTTGAGACTCTAGTTTTCTATCTGTCTTCTCCCAATAGGCTCATCACTTCCCTGTACAAAATGCTACCGTCAGACTTCTTGTCATTTCCCTTGCTCATTATGAACACCTCGTCAGTGTGCTTCTTAAACACATCCTGTGCAATTCAGCTCCTTATTCTCTCTTCATAGACTCCTTCTGTCCCAAGCTGACCCTAGAATTATGGGTCTGGATAGGAATCAGCCTGTGGACTGATAGCCATGCTTAATAAATGTTTCTGCACCAAAGAGCTTCTGCAGAGGGCGGTTCTGCAACATGGATGACCAAGAGCCTCTCTACAGTTCCTGGAATTGCTTTAGGCCTTAGAAACACATGTGTTCCTTAAGTCATGTTCTTCTTCCTTTCCACAACCTGTTTTATTCTAATGCACACATCTGATACTGCACCACGATCATCCAAACAGCCAGGAAGGAAGATCTAGGACTGATAGTTATATACATCTATAACTGTTCTGTTTTTCTTTCGATCAAGTTATGCAAATTATGTACTTATTTGAACAATTATAAACAGAATGGCTGCTGCTGCCCTTTGGCCTTCCACATCAAGGGCCTGTTTCCTGCAGCAACCGAGCTCTGTAAAATACATCATTACCCCTACTTCTGTCCCCTGGTGCTCCTGCTTACCATTTCCCTTCCCAACAGATTCTACCCCCAACTGCTCCCTGTACCCAGCCGGTCCTCTTATCTTTCTTGTTCGCTGGCCCTTTTTCAAGTTCTACAGTCTCATTTGCCAGGTCACCACCTTGAATTTTCTCAACTTCCTCTTGTAAATTTACTTCTTGCCATGGCACTTTCCTATGACAGCTTTTCAAATAAATCTTCTTTCAGAGGCAAAGAAACACACACAAAAACATTTTTTAAAGTCAAAGAAACATATACCCATGAGAGAAGCCTATCTTCTTTGTGGGCGGGTTGTGTTTCTGAACTATTGAACACACATACATGTCCCATGATGATGGATGCCAAGTCCTGGATGTAGAAACAAGTTCAAATTAACATGCAGCAGGAATAATTGCTCAAAGATCAAAAAGCAAATTTCAGTTGTCACATAGTGAGCTTAAAATGTCACAAAGTGAGTTGAAAGGATTAATACAATTATCTTTAATTTATTAATTTCAAATAAAGTCATTAATGCACAAAGGTAGAAAGAAGCTTGGTTTCCCTGAGTTTGGACTTCAGGTTTGGTCAGATCAGTTTCAAATCCTCACTGCAGTTTTGCTAGTTGTGTAACCCTCACAAATAATTTAACCTCTCATAGTCTGTTTCCTCACGAGTAACAGCAAAGTGTAAATATTTTATTTCAAGGATATTTTTGAGGTCTAAATAGGATATTTTTTAGTCTAAATGTGCTGTTAAGAACATTGCAGGGCTGGGCGCGGTGGCTCAAGCCTGTAATCCCAGCACTTTGGGAGGCCGAGACGCGTGGATCACGAGGTCGGGAGATTGAGACTATCCTGGCTAACACGGTGAAACCTCGTCTGTACTAAAAATACAAAAACTAGCCGGGCGAGGTGGTGGGCGCCGGTAGTCCCAGCTACTCGGGAGGCTGAGGCAGGAGAATGGCGTAAACCCGGGAGGCGGAGCTTGCAGCGAGCTGAGATCTGGCCACTGCACTCCAACCCAGGCGACAGAGTGAGACTCCGCCTCAAAAAAAAAAAAAAAAAAAGAACATTGCAGGATTGGGACGTAGGTAGAACTCTGTAAACAGTGGTTGACATTATTATTTGCATGTCTTAGTAAATCTACCACCAAATATCTGGGTATATTTTATACATTTCTTGAGCAGCTCTGATATTATTCTTTCTTCAGACCACCACAAATCCATCCCTGGCATTTAACATGGCAGTACAAAGACATTTATATTTGCTTATCAATACCTTAGCATTATTTAGTATTATGTATACTTTGTCCAATTTTCATTCAGGAGATTTTTTAAATGTAAAACATATTAAGCTACTCCACATACTTTCAATATAGTATATCTGTTATCAGCCTCTGTAGCCACTAGATGTCAATACAATGTTTGTCTGGAAGGTTTAATAAGGACTCATTAGTATCCTATTTAATGATTAAATAATGTACTCCCTTTGCAAGGCATTTTAATATTGAAGGGTTTCTGAGAATTTCATGGTAATATTTACCGAATTTACTCCACTAACAGCTGAAATGCTTCACCTCATCCAGGCTTTAACAGTTGTTGAATAGTAACAGTTTTAAGGCTGAATCACATTAAAATTGTGAAGAAAAATGTATATAGGTAGAATATAATTGCCCTGATTGACTTTCTGCAGGTACTTAACTTGTGGAAACAGCAACAAAATCTTTATTATTCAAAACTGGATAAGACCTAAATTTTATATTTCATTTTAAAGATGGTATCTTACCTTCTCAGAGTTATGACAGTAATTCAGAGAGAAGAAATAACCTAGGATGTTTCTAAAATTGTTTTCTTCAGTATATTGGCTATTTAATTAGTGATTTGATTAAAGATAATTTAAAATGTTACCAAAAATCAGCTTTAGGAAGCTTGGGTATTTACTCTTCAATCTCTAACCGTCAAATGACAATAAATAACTTTTTCCTGAACATACCAAGTAACTTCATTATTTTTTGAAGCACCATACCAGTACAGAGAAGTGTAATTTAAATATTTCCTTTGAAATTAGGGTGTCATAACTTAACTGAAAAATAGGGAGAAATTGACCTCAAAAACAAACAAATAAAAATAAAATAAAGGAAAAATATTATCTTTATCCAGGGATGTTACTTTACTAGATGGATTTTTTTTTCCCAATTCCAGCTTTATGTGTTTTTTTCTCTAGATATTTATCATTGAACCTATCTGTTTATTTCAGCCAAATAAAGAATAAAAGAACTTGGAAAATCCACTAGCCTAAAAGAAATCTTGCATTTAGGTCATATGCCATGGCTCATGCCTGTAATCCCAGCACTTTTCAAGGCCAAGGCAGGCAGATTGTCTGAGCTCAAGAGTTCAAGACCAGCCTGGGCAACACAGTGAAACCCCGTCTCTACTAAAATACAAAACATTAGCCAGGGGTGGTGGCACGCACCTGGAATCCCAGCTATTCAGGAGTCTGAAGCAGGAGAATCGCTTGAACCAGGGAGGTAGGGGGAGGTTGCAGTGAGCCGAGATCACACCACTTGCACTCCAGCCTGGGTGACAGAGCGAGACTCTGAAAAAAAGGAAAGGAAAGGGAAAGCGAAAGGGAAAGGAATCTCACATTTAATCTTGAGTCTGTATATCTCTTGTTACATGCTCTAGTAAAATCCCATATTTCCAAACCCTTCCCTAAACAAAATGGCACCATAATGAAAATTTAGGATGAGAAATAAAATTTTAGGACAGCTTTAAGAAGATTCTTTTTCTCTTTGCTTGCCTTTCCACATTCATACTGCAAGTTGGCAACATTTTACATAAGATTATAATTTAACATAGTGAATATTTTAGGAAGGAAGGGAATAAAATAGAGGCGGGAAGGAGGAAGGAAACTGAGAGCAAGAGGGTCTATTTGAGAACCCATTCATTTATTTCCCAATCACTTTATGGAAATTCGTTCCACAATTAGGACCCCAGTGCCTGCTATGTGAACTCGATGGATCAATGTAAGCAAATTAGAGATGGAGGGAGGAGAGAGAGGAAGAGAGAGAGCAGAAGGAGGATGAGGAGGAGGAGGTGATGATGGAGAGTGGGTGGGAGTGACAGAGGGGATGGTGTGATCAGCAAGAAAGGTTTGTGAAGGCTCAAGATGTTAAATTGACTTTTGCGATTGTCTCACAGTCTTGGCAGAGGTCGTGAGTAAGAATAAAAAGTAACTGTTATCCCACTTTCAAGGTAAAATTTATCCCTGCACTGTTCTGTATGGTAGGCCTTTGAGTCTACTGAGTCTACTGAGCACTTGAGATGTGGCTAGTGGAACTGAGATGTTCTGGAAGTTACATACACACTGGATTTCAATAATGTAGTGTGAAAAAATGTGAAATATCTCATTAATACTTGTTGCATGTTGAAATAATAAAATTGTAGATTAACCCAGTTATTAAACATATTATTAAAATTAATTTTACCTGTTTCTTTGGACATTTTTAATGGGGCTACCACAAAATTCAAAATAATGTATGTGGCTTGCATTATATTTCTACTGAACACCATTCAGAAGGGCTTTGCTAATAGATAGCAAAACGGTGCTTTAACCCTTATCCCCCCACCCATCTCCAGGTTAATATTGTGAGACTAGCTGGAGACTCAAGAATGCTTTGTAAAAGAAAAATGTAGGCCTCTCAAGGGTAGCACTGCAGCATCTTATTTCCACTGGGCAAGGGATGTGAGTTTTTTCCCCCCCACTTCAAGATGAACTTCAAAAGAGAACCATTTGTTTAAATGTAGATACAGAGCTGAAGAGGAGACTGACACCTCATGCCACATGGATGTCCACGTGGTTGCAAACACTCTTGGGAGGTTTTTTTACTTGGTATGTGGAGTTGAGCATCCACAGAGCTCTTAGAATAACTTGGCCTAGGCCTCCTGCAGTTGGAAAGACTCAGAAGCAGACGTTAATAAGGAGAATAAGAGGAAGAGCAAGGAGATAGAAGGCGAGAGAGCTCTTTCCCTCTCCCTATCACAGGTCTCCCAGCGTAGGCAAGCTTGAGCTGGAAAAGAGAAAGGAACTTTGGATTGGATATGAAATGAACATTTGAGTTTGGATAGAATAGGATTTTGTAATAGCTGAAATTGACACTGTTAATACATGAAAAATACTAGAAAACCTATGGAATATGTCTGAGTTTAGGGGGAGGCATAAAAGAATCATTATGTTTATTGTCTGTCTCCCCCATTAGAATTTAAGCTCCAGGAAGATCGGATTGTTGTGTATCTTTTGTGTTGTTTTGTTTCCACTTGCATGCTGTAATAAGCCTTAAATGTACTTGGCCTGTAGTGGGTGTACAATAAATATTGGTTAAATGGATGAATAGACGAATCTGACATGATATGATTGAAGGCAGTAGTTGGATGGGGAAAGATGCTTCCTTGTGTGCCCGCTGAGTCTAGCATATTCAATAACCTGGACACCTGTGTTCAGAAAAGCAATGTCATTCAGTGAGCATGAAGTAGCTGGTACATAAGGGGAGGGATTGCTGGTCAGTTCAGCAAATGCAGTCCATTTTAGAAATTATAGAGTAGAGTCAAATCACTGCATGATGCTATACTATCAAGAACTCTTTTAAATTTTCCTTGCCAATAGACTCATATTAAGGCTTGTGATGCTTAAAATATTTCCAGTGCTTTAGAGTTATTGAACCTTTTTCAGTCAGTAAGATCCTTATGAAATTTCTTCCATCATTCATGGCCAATTACCTTTGTTTTTTCAATTACTGGTCATTTTGTTTGAGATTGAGTTTTGAGTATGATGAATACTTTTCATCATTATTTTATGTAGATTCAAGTAACAGTGAGAAAGATCATAACTCTGGCAAAGATTTATGCTGCCACCAGTATAGTTCCTAACCTTTTCTAAGACATTTTGGTAGGTGATATGTGACAACTGCACTAGGAACCCAGGGCCTAAAAGCAATCTGAGTCATCACAATTCGTTCCTCAGGCCCCCCAAATCTTTAGCCTTCTATTTCCTTGGTTTTCTAGATCTCATTGACATCTCTTGTTGCACCCCGAAATCAACAATAAGGATAAAACACAATGCTAAACATCTAGTTTTGTTTTTTTAAAGAAAAACTTGTATCTAAACACTCTTTGAAAATGACACTCATGGACGTAAGTCATTACTGCCTTTCAAAATATAGGATGGTGGTGATTATTTCATCTGAGTATGTGAACTTAGCTAAAAAGATGGATGCATAATCAGCTTCTCCCCTGAGTACTGGTTCACCATCTCAGTTTTTATTACTATGGTTTACGTCTTGACAACTCTTCCTCTTTCTCTGCTGTCTGACATCTTTGCTCAAAGGCATCTACTAGCCTTTAGGCAACATAGATGAGCTCTTTCTCAAAAGATTTTTAAAGCATTTATGCAGATTTTAGAATAATTTGTGAAAAAGAATTAGGAATACCTATTTTACTATGTTAACATTTGGCCAATTTTAGCCTAAGATGTTCCATCATTTGATAGATGAGGGAAAAAGAATGCTAAAACCTTTAATAATTTTGCAAATGAGCTCATCTTTCCTAAAGAGAACAACAACAATGATCTCTCTTACTAAAAGGATTATTTGAGGGGAAGAGATGGACAGAGAAGTACAAAAGACAAGAAAAACTCTAAGGGATAAAGATTAGGACAAGTAGATCAAGATGATAGAAAAGACACAAAGAGTAGGGATGTCAAATTGCTGTCAACTCAAGTGCCACCTTGGGTTAATAGTGCCCTTCCTGGAGGAGGATGTTCAGAAAAATTGTGAGGCTACTACAATCTGTGTAGGAAAACTGTCATGAGTAGTTAGTTATCTTTGTCACGGGTGCAGGAAGCAAGAACAGGGTGTAAGTGCTGTGTATTTCCATTTCTATTCCAGAAGGTAAAGTTCTCTGCTACAAGAAAACCAGTGAGTGTTCAGAGGAAGCAACGCTTCCATAAGTGTCAGGGAATCCCAGCTATGTCAATATTGAGGAACCTACCTCTGAATTTATATTTTCCACTGAAGAGAAAAGCCTTTACACTAGACACTTAAAATAAATATATGGGTAGGAAAAAAAGAAAAAGAAAGAAAGAGAAACAGCGTGAGTGACAGAGAGAGAGGGAGAGAGAGAGAGAGAAAGAAAAAAAGGAAAGAAAGAGAAAGCAAAAAAGAATGAAAGAAGGAATGAAGAAAGTACAATCTTTTAATTAGATCGCATCCTTTAGGTCTCCACCATTATATCTTAAAATACTGAGAGAACTTGACAATATGATTAGTGAGGTACTCTAAGTAAAGCTACAAAAATGTCTAAGTAAAGCAGCAAAAATTGTGAGGAGTAGGAAATGTATCAGAAACTGGGTATGAGCCAAATATTCTCCTAGTGCTCAAGGACAAGAGAAAAAGATAGGTTATATTTACCAAAGAAACGATGTCCCTTCTCCTTTCCAATGTGAACAGCTCCACCTGTGCTCTTTCGTCTTATGCCCAGATCCTTCTTCTCTTCTCTTTCTAGAGGAATTTATTGAAACATTGTTGTGCCTGCTTACCTTCCATTTTTCTTCTCCCATTATCCTGTCAGTTCCTTTCAATGGATTCCATTCTCTTCCATAGAAATCTCACAAAGTTGCTATTTAAAGGATTGCTAAGTGTCTACTTTTTAGTACATCATTAAACATGTCCCATTACACCTTCTTTCAGGTAACATTGTGCAACTTAATCTGTGATATCCTGTGGTTTTTCTGCAGTCATTCTACCTTTTTCTCATTCTGGCTTCTCCTTCATTGACTATAGATATCCTCTCAGATTCTGTCCTCAGACCTAACATTCCATATGCTTGATCTTAGAAATTTTATCAACATCCATGGATTAAACTGTGTTTTTAAATCACCCATATTTACCTGCCTAGTCCACGTACCCTAAATATGACTAGCTTTGCATTTTAGCTACCCTGTGGAAATATCCTTGGATGTCCCACACATAGCTCATTTCAAGTCACCCAAATAAAACTTATCCTCTCTGTTCACAGAACTGCTTTTCCTTCTGTTCCTCAGATTGGCTGACCATTGCCACTAACCCACTCTGGAGCCAATACTGTGTACCCACCATGCACTGTGCTATGGTTTACATGTGTCATATCACATAATTCACACACCAGCCCTCCAAGATGGATTATTATACCCATTTTACAGATGAGGAAATGGAGACAATAAGAGGTTAAGTAACTTGCCCAAAAGGCCACTAGGCTGATAAGTCATAAAGGCTCAATTACTCCTAACACCTGACTATCCTGATGGCCAATAACATTTTCCTGCTAACCTGAAGAAAACATGTATAAATAAATAAGGAAATGTGCATTCATTGTGTTTCCACGGAAAACAGGGCTGGAGCAGTGAAGAGAAATTATATGAATTTAGATTTCTGTCAGTTTATCAAAGAACTTCTTAAGAGACACAGCAAAGAAATAAGTTTCCTGGCAAAGCGACGGCTTCCAACACAGGACAGTTGCAAAATGATCTTTTGGATAATGAGAAAATTTAGACTACACAGACTCCTAAAGTTCACAATATGCCCTGACATTGCTGCAGTTTGCAGGATAGCTCTTCAGTAGTTAGTGTATTAATCCTGTAAAGAACAAAACAGATGCATACAGCCATTTAGTAAATACACTGCATGTTAGATAATCAATATATTTTTGTATTAAACAGTCTAAAGTCATGAAAACTTTGGTAATGAAAAGCTAGAATTATAAATAGGAAGAAAGTAGGTTTTTTTATTTTAGTGATTCAGCTGCTTCAGGTCATGTTGTGTTCTCTGTTTTGAAAAGCAGCTACCACAGCTGCTGCAAACATTTTTAAATGATCCATCACTACAATGTCATCCTGGCTGCAGCATCATCTTGTGTGGCTCAGGAAGGAAGAGGGGAGAGAAGTGTGAATGGAATAAATGGCACACTGCGTTCCAAAACTGAAGAGAGCATTTCTTGTATATCTGAGAGTAATGTTTTTGCATTGTTTGTTTTGGGGGGTTTTCTTTAAATATACACTTAATGTATTGTCTTTTTCTTAAAAAAGATACTGCTTTCAGAAAGAGTCTGTGCTCAACACTTTGCATCATGTGATAATTATTCTTTGGGGGAGTCGATAAATAGGAGCAAGGGGCATGAGGAGTCATTATCTCCAACTAAAACTACAGTAGGAAAATCGGAAAGGTGAGGTACCAGATAAGAGATGCTGGAATTCATGCTCAGTTCCTGTGGCCGGACAGGCTGGGCGATATGCCCAGGGCTCTAGATGATTCTGCAGAGGCCACTGGCAGGTGCCTACAATGAGACTCTGTTCATCCACTTTAATTAGCACCTCATCACTTTCAGCTTGGTGTCACCCAGCTGGCTACAGCTAGACGACACCTCCAGCTTGAACTGGGCTCCATTCCATTTTCTTGGAGCTTATCGAGACATGTGGTGCTTTCTTTAAGTGCAGCTGATGCTGGCACTTTCATTGTAAATTTAAATCTCTGTTTGGAAAAAGGTGATAAGAACAGTTTGTTTCAAGTCCCTGGTGTTTAAGCCTTAAGCAATTCCCAGCAAATACATTCAAGGCTCCTTCTGGTTTGATCGGCTACAATTTGTAGTCATCTTATTAATAGTGGTAGTGTTCAGATTCTCCTTCATGCTATTCACATTAAGGAAGTCGCTACACTGCACCACGATTTCTCTGTGGTTCAAAGTTTGTGCTGATTGCTTTTAGCATTTTTAGTGATGCTTATTGATCAGTGCAAGTTATGAGAAAAATACTAGCATCTGCATGCATTGAGTTTTTTTTCTTGTTTCAATGGAACAAAAAATGAGATGCTTACTAGATGCATTCTGTTTTATTGCAGTTCTTTCTCAATAACTCAGGGTGCTAATATCCAAGACTGCACAGTGAGCTACATGTGAAAGCTTAATGATCTTCTGTTTTTCCATACAGTTATTGCACCATCAGTATTTAACTCATTTATTTATAAAATATCTTATTATATATTATGTTTGAAAGTATTGTGTAAAAATAATGTCTATTAATGTATTTTGTAACCAATTTGTATATCTCTTGCCTTTTGTCCCCGGGATTGGCAGACTTGATTAAAATATTTTTTCTTTTTTAAAAAATTTCTTCTTGTGGGCTGGGCACGGTGTCTCATCCCTGAAATCCCAGCACTTTGGGAGGCCGAGGCGGGTGGATCATCGGAGGTCAGGAGTTTGAGACCAACTTGGCTAACATGGCGACAGCCTGTCTCTACTAAAAATACAAAAAAATTAGCTGGGTGTGGTGGGGGACACCTGTAATCCCAGCTGCTTGGGAGGTTGAGGCAGGAGAATTGCTTGAACCCAGGAGGCAGAGGTTGCAGTGAGCCGAGATCGCACCATTGCACTCCAGAGTACAACAGAGTGAGACTCCGTCTGAAAAAAAAAAAAAAAGAACGAAAGAAATTTCTTGTTAAATGCCTTTAGATACTCTCTAGGCATCAGATACCCACATTTTGGAGATAAGGAATGAAACAACTCAAATTAAAATTACTTCCTTTTTATATAGTATTCTCAGCAACCTTACAAGAGACAGGGAAAACAACCTCAAATGGATGACTACAGTACTAAAAAGAATGTTGATTATTATTATTGCATCTTTCTAATTTCTTTCTCTTTCTCTCTTTCTGGAACTAACACATAACCCTAGTGGAGGAAACATTTCTCATGTGATTTGACATCTGAGTGAATTTAACCAGGAAAGTCTTGTTTCTGAAGCTTAAATTTTGTGGAATTATTTCCTTATTGATAGTTTATGGGGTTTCCTAATTTAAATGTCTTCATTTGTTCTTTTAACTCCAAATCACACTTTTATTAGTAACATTTTAAGTCAAAATAATGCCTTAAATTGCAACCAAAGTTTTATGGACATTATCTAATATAGTTTTCGTGAAAAGTCTGATTTTTAGAGGTAAAGAAACTTAATTTCAGACAAATTAAGTTATGGGCTGGGGTCACATAGCTGATGACAGAAGAGGCAGTTCTCAAGCCCAGTCTCTGTTATACAGCACAAGGCTAGAAACCAGCTAAATGGTTCTAGACTGACCTACCTTCAACCAGAATCTTCCTCCTAAGAAACAAGAAACAAGGGCAACTAGGAGGCTTCAGGCATTCATTTCCGGCATTATTACCACTTTCCTTTACCTGGTAGATGAACTTTTCAGAGACTGGTTTTATCATTTATAATAGACAAAATCATACCAAACTCACATGACTATTACTACAACTAGATAAGGTAGAAAGTCAAGTATTTAGCACAGTAAATGATAAGTTACCTT
The DNA here is from genome assembly GCF_000951035.1 of Colobus angolensis palliatus. Lineage (NCBI taxonomy): Eukaryota > Metazoa > Chordata > Mammalia > Primates > Cercopithecidae > Colobus > Colobus angolensis. Next base: position 10,112,185 of record NW_012117488.1, on the reverse strand, counting down.
CATTTCTTCTTTATACCAAAAATATAGATGCCTAGTCTAGCATTACCAGATGAAACTAAAATATTCTTCGTCAGTTAAGAACTATATGATGCTTATGTTGACAGTTTGTCCTGAAGCAGAGTAATATTTCACATTATAAGTTTTAGTTTCGGAACATATAGCATAAGCCCACCCTTTCTCTGTATAAGAAAGATGGAAAATATTTTTAAAATTATGTAAGATATAGCTGACCATATTGGGGAAAGGAAGTATACATTTTAAAAATTTACTGATTCATAGTCATAATAGACAAATATTTCTATTCATATGAGCTAGCATTCACTTATGTAACTACTATGTGTTTTTTAAAAACTCATTATATCCTAACAATGAGTTATCTGATGTCTAGTTTTCATTAAACCCATTTTCCAGATAAGGAAACTGAAGTGCAAAAAGGCGAGGTCATCTAGTACAGGAATTTACCCCACTCAGAGCCCACATTCAACTATATATGCTGTGTTAAGATAATTTAAATATTATTTGTTATGACAGTTTTATCAACTTAAATCTTACAATTATGAAGATATTCTCCTGAACTTCTGTATCCTTAAAGGATTAGATCATAAGTATATTTCAGCATTTATGTCATTTATTTGTTAAAATTAGTGGTTATCAATAAAACTACTCATTGGAGTTGAAAATAAATACAAATCAAAGAAATTTAATTTGAACGTTGGATAACAATAAAAATTGTTGTTCAGTGTTTTTCCATGATTTCCATCAGTGTCTAGTAACAATCCTTTTAAACATAATAAAAATAACCACAGATACTAGTAAATTGTTTGTGAAAGTAATTGAGGAGCTAATTGAGATTTCTAAACTAAGAAACCCCAAAAACTACCAGTAAGAAGATAATTCCACAAAATTTAACTTTAGAAGCAAGACTTTCCCGGTCACATTCACTCAGATGTAAAATCACATGGGGAATGTTTCCTCCACTTGGGTTATGCATTGATTCCAGAAAGACAGACAGAAATTAGAAGGATGCAACAATCAGCATTCTGTTTAGGACTGTAGTCATCCATCTGAGGTTGTTTCCCCTGTCTCTTGTAAGGTTGCAGGGATGAGATGTGGCCCTCAGCACAGAAGCTCCTGGAGAGGTGGGCAACTGCCTGGGGCAGGACCAGCTTCAGCTGTGAGCCTTCCTCTCCCTGATTTGGAGGAAGACCAAGAGTCGTGTTTTGTTAATCTGGGTAACCTCATTTTCATCTCATTTAACTAGTGGAAGTTAATTGAACTACCTGCTGATATCTCTGGCACATAGCTAAATAAGGTGAAATGAGGTTACAGTGTTCCCTAACCCACTTTGGGCACCATTTACTGTATAGCTGGTTTTCAAAGAGGGTCAGAAAACACTTTGAAAATGGCAGATTACATCCTACTGCTTTGTAGCTACACCTATGTCGATTCCTTGTCATCCTGCTCCTTAACTTCACTTCCCCTTAAATATGTAGCCCTTCCCTGTTTCTTTGCCTCCATCTCACACAGATCCACTTCTCATTTTTTTCAAATCAGTTAACAACATATCCTCAGACCCTTCCCACCCATATCTATGGGCTCTCTTGGTGTTTCCCACACATTGGGTCCACAACTGCTCTCTACGGCTCTTTGTCTCCCAACAGATCTCACGAATCTCTCTTTTAATCTGAACAGACTATGTGTACCCAAGGTTAAAAGTTGCCTTGAAAAATAAAAATTCAACCCACCAACTGCTTAGACTCTTTTAAAACACCAGTTTGAGAATTTAGCATTGCTCTGATTGCATTCATTAATTATTTGGGCTTTAGTAAAAACAGATATTAGTTATTTCTGACATAGAGAACAAAATACAGTTTGTGGCAAAAAAAAAAAGAAGAAAGTTTGAATAAAGCACTGTATGTTTCTGCATTGTTTTCTCTTGCAAAAGTCCTAATGGAGGATTCATTTCAGTGACTCATTATGTCCTTAAAAAATGTAATTTTTCTTTTGCTCTCCAAGTAATACATGTTTATTATAGAACAATTTAAAAAAATAAAAATGAGTATCTTTGCTCTTGTCCTAAACCCACACATATAACTTATTATTTTAAAATAAGGCAAATAGCTATTGATACCTCATTTTGCCTGTGCAAATCTGAGTGAAAAGCCAAAATGCCTGAATTAGTGATACATACTAACTGCCATAAATTTCTACTTCACATTGTAAGAGCTCACTAAGTATTTTTCTTTTACTTTTTTTTCTTTTTTTTTTTTTGAGACGGAGTCTCGCTCTGTCACCAGGCTGGAGTGCAGTGGTGCGATCTCGGCTCACTACAACCTCCGCCTCCTGGGTTCAAGTGATTCTCTTTCCTCAGCCTGCTGAGTAGCTGGGACTATAGGCGCCTGCCACCACACCCAGCAAAGTTTTGTATTTTTGGTAGAGACGAGGTTTTACCATGTGGGCCAGGATGGTCTCCATCTCTTGACCTCGTGATCTGCCCACCTCAGCCTCCCAAAGTGCTGAGATTACAGGCGTGAGCCACCATGCCCGGCCTTTCTTTTACTTCGAACCTGTGTTTCCATCACTATCAGTGTTTCATTCTAGATAGTAGTAATAATAAAACCATTAAAATATATTGCAGCATAAAAACATCTTTATGTTTATAAACACAGGAAATATTAGACAGAGTTCCATTTGTACATGTAAGATAAGTAATTTCTTCTTATAGGTTATCATTTTGTCTTATATCTTCATTACAACAGTATACTTACATTTTACATTTTACATATGTTTTATATATTAAATAAATTATACATATATTTTATACATTTTATTTATATTAACTATATCCTTACATTTTACAGTGAGCACACAGAAACATTCTATATACCACACTAATTTTATTTAGAATGTTCACCTTCCCTTCCATGACTCCTCCTACTCTCTCTAATCTATTTATGTATGAATATACTCAAGTTTATGGAACTATTTTCTTATTAATTTGTTCCTAAACATGCTATAGAAAGTTGACAACTGCGTGATATTAAGAAAGAACAGTCATCTTCAGAACCTGGACTCACCAGTAAAACAACTCTTCATTAGCTGTTTTATGAAACTGAAACCCAAACCTAATTTTGAATGTTGTAGGATTGTTTCTCAAACTGTATCTGTTTTATAGCTTCTAATGGACACTTTTTTAAAGTTCCAGTTTTAGAGTGATAAGTCCCTTTCATATGAGTCTTACTTAAGCCCTTGAAAACAAAAACCACGGTTGTTACAGCCTAAGAAGATAAGAGAGATGAACTAGTCAAGATGAAGAAAATGAAGCAATCAAGATGAATGCTCAAGAAACTTTGTGCATTGAGCAACATAGAAGTATATTGACAAATAATGGAATATTCCTATTCCTGGAGTAAATAAGAAAAAGAGAGCAGAACAATGTATATATGAGCCAATTTTTATCTGACAAACAGCTATTTCTATTTCAAGTAATTCATTATTTTAATAATAACACTATATAAAACTCAAAACTGCATAGGAATATATATACGTGTGTATAGGTTGTGTGTGTGTGTGTGTGTATATATATATATATATATATATAGTTCCCCCAGAAGCAATTAAAAATGATTCAACAATGTACAAACAGAATCAAGAATCCAGGCATGGCAAGTCTTTACATTTCCAAATACTGTTAGTTACAGAATGATTAGATTATAAAAATGGGAGATATGTTAGCTAGGTTATTTTTTACATTGGATGTGACTTTATGTTTGAGCTTAAACAAGGTGTTTTCAAGCATGTTTCCTTTCATAAAACTTTTAATAGACATGTGGAAATGGAAGACATATGTTTAACAATTATAAGATAAGCTCATTCGAAACTCTCCTGAATAAGACTGAACATTCCCTAAATCATGGTGTCTGACTTTCAAAAGACTAAATCAAATCTTCAAATGAAAGCAGTTGTGAAGCAGTAAATTAAAACAACTTTGTGGCTATGTTTGATCATTTTTAAAGGGTGTACATTTCTAAATGACATAGGTTTTCATGTTTTAAATTGCATAAGTCTTCATTATAAAGATACCAGCTCCCGTCACCAGATGTACATATACCTTCTGGGGGCTACTTCTACACACATAATGTGAGTGAATAAATCCCTTTTGATCTTGCTTTTATAAATCGAAATTTAAGAATGAAATTCAAACATTAATTGATCAAAATCCCACAATGAATAAAAAACAAATATGTCTATATTTCCTTATTAAATCTAATTATTTAAAGAGTACATTCTTAAATCTGAATCTCCTTTCTAGTTCCAACAACTAGTTGGACTACAGAGGAACAAAGCAGCTTGCCCATGTCAACAGATCATTTTATGTGGACTCCAGGTTTCTGAATGAACTTCAACACAGACCCTTGTAGACATCTGAACTCCATAAATCCACAGGTGTTTAAGTAGCCCTGAAGGCTGGGTCAGATAGCAGACTTGTTCCACTATGACTTTACAAGGATTTCGTACTGTGTAAACAACACTTGCAAGGATTTCTCTTTACTGCTGAGTAAAACCAGTAGCAGAAAGGGCCACTTTTAGTTTTCTTCCCTAAAGTATGATATGGTTCAATTTTATTTCAGTTATGAGCTGTGTACATTAGGTTATCTTATACACAATGTAGGTAGCATTTTAGTCCTTTGTTCATGAACAGGACAACTTGGCACAAAGAAAGGCTTCTTAAGTGGAAAAAAAATCACCATTTTAGAAGGGCATTCTATTACAATGATTTTCTGTCTTTCCTTGTACTGTACTAAGAAAATTTTGAAATATCTAAATATCATTTATTTGTTCCATTGATACCGGAGGATTTACATACCTCAGATAACCTTCCCATAAATAAATTTGCATGAGGTTAGTGTAAGCAAATGAGAGATTCTACCCGGAAGATGTCTACAAAATCCAGTTTTGTTTTCATTTTACTTCTTTTGCTTTGTTTTAGTAATTGAGCCAGAAACCAGATTCAAAGGGTAAATTCAGAGGAAAAGCTAAAAGTTTCATACAACGGTAAATATACAGTATGCTTTGAATGCTGTGAAAAACTATGATATTGAAATATCTCTCAGTAGAACATTAGTTCAGCTTAGACTTGGAAATTAGGTCTAAAGAAGAAAAGCAAGGAATTGAAAAGAAAAAATGTGTGTTTGAAGAGAAAAAAAAAGATTACCTGAGTAGTGTACAGTAATCAGAAACAGGGAAAAGAAATAAAAATCACTAGGGAATTTTCAAGATCAGAAAAATTCAGAGGGAAAAATGTGGGGGTCTATAAGAGAAGATCTCCTGCAAATGCATAATTAACTCCAATAGAAAGCCTAGAGTCTCCATGTTGCTCATATTTTAAGATTTTGGGTGATTTTTTGGACATGTTTATGATAAAAGTTTTCTGTCACATATTAAAATTGTATACCTTGAAGTGTACCTGATATTAAAGCAGAATAAAAATATGAACAGCAAAATGTTTCTTTATACGGCATAAATGTTATTTCTGTGCCTTGGTTTAATATGCAATACTTTATTTCTTAAAAGGTGTTTCTAGGATGCCTCAAGAACAATGAACCCAAGTCTCCTTAGTGAAATAATCAGTGCCTAGACAGCATTGCTGTAAGGTGCACACAGGTACCAAGGAGCCTTGTGACCTTTCTGAATTAGGAAGGTTGCTAAGAAACACTGCCGCTGCCTATAAGATAAATAAACAAACATTTAGGAAAGAGAGAGCCAGATCCACTCAAGTAAACATTGATTAGCAGTGCAGTCTGATTCACCTATCAATGAATCATGTATAAATGATGAATCAAGTGAAGGACTGAGGATCAAAGACCATCAGCAGAGAACTAAAGACTCAGACTTAACCTCCACAAGATCAGATATCTACTGAGCTAACACCTCTGCCCTACATATAGCACTCTCCTCATGCTTTGCGTGCACTTAACAGCTTCAAAAGTTTTTTTTTTTTTTTATTACCTTCTGTGGACAAACCACTGTGCTTATATTCTTGTAAAATCATGCTTAAATATTTCCTTTGACTATCCACAAGAAGAAGGGATTGTAATTTGTAAGAGGAGTTTGGCTTTGAAAACAAGCAAGAATTATTTGCAGCTTTGTTTAGCAAATCAGATGAGTAAATATGCCAGACAATGCATGCGTGGTCAAAACCCCTATGTGCACATTTTTCTCTCTAGTCCTTGCTGTATTTTATAGACATCATCTGTTTACAAGACTGATATTCCCACTCAACTATAAGCTCCTCAAGGTCAGGAATCAAACTCTTTTCATCTTTCTATTTTGACTTCTAGCACATTGCCCATTGGTTGGAAAGAGCCAATGTTTTTATGTGGTTCCTAAATTGTCTCTGAAGGCAATCCAAAAGAGAATTGCAAAGCATTGACATATTTGTATTAACTACTTTGGGAAAAAATATACACATACTGAGATTTTAAAAGCTAAATCTAAATACTTATAGGCCAATGCAGAATATCCACTACATGTTGATAAAACTTGAAAAAAAAAAAAAACTGTATAGTACTATTAGGTAGATGGGAATTATTTAAAACGAGTATTAAACTATACATCGTTATTTCTGTTTTACTCCCAGAATGAAACTATGGATTCTGAATTTGTCCCTTGCCTTCAAAGTTAGAGAAATCTTCCACCATGCCCTTTGTTCATTTGAACAGCATATGAAAATGTATTTCTCATGCTTTGGACATATGAGTTAGAAAACCTACCTCAAGTTTGACAGGTTTCCAAATGATTATTTTCATTTTTAATTCTAATTTGTGATTATTGATTCCTCAGGGAAAAAATAAACTTAAAGTGCATACCTTTTTGAAAGTCTCTAAGACTTTACAAATGTAGCAGGAAGTGATAAGACTACCAGACGGAAGTAATGAGCAGGCTACTTGTATGGATTTAAAACAAAGAGATATAAAAGTGGGCTGGGCATGGTGGCTCATACCTATAATCCCAGAACTTTGAGAGGTTGAGGCAGGAGGATCACTTGAGCCAGGAATTGGAGACCAGCCTGGGCAACATAGGGAGACCTCATCTCTACAAAAAAAAAAAACAAAACAAACAAAAAAAAAAAAAACAGGTGTGGTGTGGTGGTGCTCACCTGTGGTCCCAACTCCCTGGGAGGCTGAGATGGGAGGATTGCTTAAACCCAGGAAGTAGAGGCAGTAGGATTGGACCACTGTACTTCAGTCATCATGACAGTGCAAGACCCTGTTTAAAAAAAAAAAAAAAAAAAGAAATATAAAAGTGGCCAAATCACACCTGAAATTTGACATAATTAATATAAATATAAACCCATTTAAAGATATATTGAAGGCCAGGTGCAGTGGCTCATGCCTGTAATCCCAGCACTTTGGGAGGCCGAGGCAGGCAGATCACCTGAGGTTAGGAGTTCAAGACCAGCCTGGCCAACATGGTGAAACCCCATCTCTACTAAAAATACAAAAAATAGTTGGGTGTGGTGGTGTGCACCTCTAATCTCAGCTACTCGGGAGGCTGTGGTAAAAGAATCGCTTGAACCCAGGAAGTGGAGGTTGCAGGGAGCTGAGATCGCACCACTGAACTCCAGCCTGGGAGACAGAGCGAGACTCCATCTCAAAAAAAAAAAAAAGATATAATGAAAAATAAGGAAAACGGGGAATATTACTGAAGTACAAAGAAGCTAAAATTGTATATTCAATAATGCTGTCAACTTATACAACCATGTTAAGGTTATACTCCATGGGGTTTGCATTCGAATACTCACTCACTTGAAAAATGGACTTGCTGAGGAGGAGATGTACAAATATATACAAGTATGTCAGTCTAATGTAATTTTTCTCACAAATATTTAGAAACTGATGGTTTCTTAGATATACATAATAATATATTCAATTTAGTGATATATTTAGTTTAGTAAAAAATATATTCATGGCACCCCGCCCTCCAAATATCACAGATCTGTGCTCTCATCACGACTACTTCTAGTCACAGAAGTGCAGACAAAATGGCTATTGTTGCTGCATGCTACTCCCACCCCCCCAACTCTGGCTAAGGTGACTTCTAGAGAATTTAAAGAGTGAGCACCATTTTTCCCTGTATTTTTATTTTTTCCTTTTTTGAGGAAATTAAAGGCTAGGACTTTCAAAAGCAACTGAATATATGGGGAAAATTTGAAAGTGACTATGTATGCCCAGGGAAAAAAGCAGGCTCAGAAAAGTCCTGAGAAGACCTTAAATTTACACCTCAGGTGGATCCTTGGCACAGAGAGTGCCTACAACACAAAAATCACAAAATCGATAAATAAAAACATTGACCAAAAACAGCAAACTCTGGGGAAAGGGAAGAATCTGGTTTCCAGAGTTACCACCTTATTAGATTAAAATGTCCAGAGACTGGGCACAGTAGCATAAGCCTGTGATTGTAGCACTTTGGGAGACCAAGGCATGCAGAGAGCTTGAGCTCAGGAGATTCGAAACCAGCCTGGGCAACATGGCAAAACCTGTCTCTACCAAAAAAAAGAAATACAAAAATTAATTGGATATTGTGGCACACATCTGTAGTCCCAGCTACCTGGAAAGCTGAGGTGAGAGGATTGTTTGAACATGAGAGGTTGGGGCTGCAGTGAGAAAGATTATGCTGCTGCACTCCAGCCTAGGTGACAGAATGAGACCCTGTCTCGAAAAAGAGGAAAATAAGTCCAGTTTTCAATAAAAAAAAAAAAACATGAATCATACAAAGAAGCAGAAAAGAATTGTCTCCCAAAGGAAATAAATCAATAAAATGATCCCTGAAAAAGACCTGATGGTAGGTCTACTAGACAAAGACTTTAAAATAGCCTTTGATATTTAAAATAGATATTTAAAATAGCTTAAATATCTTTAAGACAAAGACTTAAAGATATTCAAAGAAGTGAATTAAGATAAAGAGAAAGTCAATAAAATGATGTATAAACAAAATGGAAATATCAATTAAGAGATGGAAAATCTGGCTGGGTGCAGTGGCTCACACCTGTAATCCCAGCACTTTGGGAGGTTGAGGTGAGTTGAGATCACCTGAGGTCAGGAGTTTGAGACTAGCCTGGCCAACATGGTGAAACCCTGTCTGTACTAAAAATACAAAAATTAGCTGGGCATGTGGTGTGCACCTGTAATCCCAGCTACTCTGGAGGCTGAGGCAGGAGAATCACTTGAACCTGGGAGGTAGAGGTTGCAGTGAGCTGAGATCGCGTCACTGCACTCCAGCCTGAGTGACAGAGGGAGACTCCATCTCCAAAAAAAAATTAATAATAAAATAAAATAAAGAGATGGAAAATCTAAAAAGAAACTTAAAAAATCAAGAGCTGAAAAATACAATAATTTAAATGAAAAATTCACTAGAAGAATTCAAAGGCATATTTGAGCAGACAGAAGAATCAGCAAACTTGAAGATAGGACAATGGAATTATTGAGTCTGAGGAACAGAAAGAAAAATGATTGAAACAAAATACACAGCCTAAGGGACCTATGGGACACCATTAAGCAGACCAACATACACACTGTGGGAGTCCCAGAAGTGGAGGAGAGACAGAAAAAAGAAGAAAGAATATTTGAAGAAATAATAGCTGAAAACATCCCAAATTTGATGAAAGACATGAACATGTATATCCAAGAAGCTCAAACTTGAAGTAAGATGAGCTCAAGGAGATCCACATGAAGACACATAATAATTAAACTTTTGATTGAAAGACAAAGACAAAGAGAGAATCTTGTAAGCAGCAAGACAGAAGTAACTCATTGCATACAAGGGATCCACAATATGTTTATCAGATGATTTTTCATTAGAAATTGTAGAGGCCCAACAGCAGTGGGCCAATATATTCAAAGTGTTAAAAGCAAAAAGACATAAATCAAGAAGTCTATGTTCAGCAAAACTGTCATTCAAAAGTTAAAAAGAAATGAAAGGGTGGTTAGATAAACAAAAGTTAAGAAAGTTCATTATCCCTGGAACTGCCTGGCAAGAAATACCTAAGAGAGTGTTGCAGGGTGAAATGAGAGACTGCATAGTAACTGAAAGCCACATGAAGAAATAAAGACCTCAATAAAGGTAAATATATGGTCAATTATAAAAGCTAATATTATAGTAACAACATTTGTAAGTCTACTTTTTTTTTTCTACATGATTTGAGTGACTTAACATATTCTTCTTTTTTTTTTTTTTTTTTCCGAGACAGAGTTTCGCTCTGGTTGCCCAGGCTGGAGTGCAATGGCATGATCTCAGCTCACTGCAACCTCCGCCTCCTGGGTTCAGGCAATTCTCCTGCCTTAGCCTCCCAAGTAGCTGGGATTACAGGTGTGCACCACCATGCCTGGCTACTTTTTGTATTTTAGTAGAGATGGGGCTTCACCATGTTAGTCAGGCTGATCTTAAGCTTCTGACCTCAGGTGATCCACCTGCCCTGACCTCTCAAGGTGCTGGGATTACAGGCGTGAGCCACTGTGCCTGGCAACTTAATGTATTCCTAAAATTTATTAGAAAAAGGAAGCAGCCTAACAGAAAAGTGGGTAAAAGGCTAAATAGGCAAGTTATTAAGTAGTGTACCCAAATAGTAACAGGCTTACGACAATATTCTCAACCTCATTAGCCAGCAAGAAACTGCACATTAAAACTACAGTGGGATACTACTAACACCCACAAAATAGCTTTTTTAAAGAAATGTTTTAATAACAATACCAAGGATATACAGGGATGTGGAGCAACTGCAACTCACACACAGCTGGTGAGAACATACAACACAGTCATTTTGGAAGGCATCTTGGCTGTATTTTCCAAAGTGGAATGTACTAGAAATTTTAGTCCTACTAAGCATATCCTTTACATAAATGCATACATATGCACATTAAAAGGCACGCACAAGAATGTACATAGCAACTTTATTCATAATAACACCAAATGCAAGCAACACAATGCCCACCAATAATAGAATGGATAATTAAAACAATGAAGTATTCTAAAGTAGGGCACCATTGACCCTGTGGGCCAGATAACTCTTTGTTATGAGAATCTAACCTGTACGTTGTAAGGTATTTAGTAGCACCCACTAGATGCCAATAGCATTCCCCTAGTGACAAAATGTTTCTGGTAACCACTAAATGTCTCCTTGAGGGATTAAATCCCACCCCCTTGAGAATAACTTCTCTAAAGCAATAAAAATAAACTTCTGCTACATGAAACGTAGTGGACAAATATATAATGTTATGTGAAAACAGCTAGATACAAAAGAGTACATGCTATAGGATTTCATTTAAATAAAGCTCTAAAACAGGCTAAATTATGTGATAGCTGTTGGAATTTTTATTACTTTTGGGAGAACAGTGTCTAGGAGGAGGCATATGGAAGATAGTCTAGTCTAGGTGAGATTCTCTATGCATCCTAATCTGGGTAATGCTCCCATGGGTGTGTTCTTTGTGAAAATTCATCAAGCTATACTTTTATGATTTTGCTATATATACTCTGCTTCAAAAAAAAGACTACTCAAGATTATATATTTGTGAACCTAGAGATGAAGAGACACGTAATTCTAGAATATGAAGCAAATGTTAGAAAGTTACTTTAAAAATACAAACAGAAGGGATTCCGACATCTGAAATTGGAAGAGAGAAAAACCGAGCTTCATTAGAACCAAAGATGAGAGAAAGAGAAGTGACAATGCTGAGTAAAAAGAAAGAAAGGAAACCTTGTTTCCACAGGGAATAGAAAAGATTCTAAAAGAAAACATTTTAACCCAGAACTAGAAAGTAAAACAATTTCTACGGTGGTGAACGCTGCTAATTATCCACTTGTTAATTTTTTCTCTCATTCTTTCTCAAGCAAAAGAACCCCAAATTTATTCTATGCAATACTGTGCCCACGAAATGTTGCATTTTTCAGGTCTCCTTGTAAATAGGGTTGTCCAAAGTGATGTGGCCATGAAAGCTGGTATTGCTGTAGTCCCCATATGACAAGATGACTGAAGATGGAAATCGGTGCCAAAATGTAGTTAAGCACAAAGAATGAAACTGAGTCTCTGATAACCATAGAGACCCCCATCTTCACTCTGGACTAGCTGCTTCTGGCATTTTACATGAAAGGAAGAAAATCTCTCTTTTAATTTTTTTTGAAAAGGAGTATGTGCAATAATTTATAACCTTGTTTCTTTCTAGTAGGAAATAAAGACTGCTCATCTCCAGTAATGTTTCTGTCATCCTTTTTTCAGTCTAACATTTTTATTTTTTTTGACCTAATGTGTAGAGAATTCTCATGACTTTGCATATGTGGTTTGAATTAATGAAAAAGAAGAAGAAAAGCAAGGGGTAAATATTGAACACACAAAAGAGAAAGTGATTTTATGTAAATATCTTTGTAAAATAACCAATGAAGTGAAAAACACTTCAAATTCTACTTACTTTTTAAATATCAATTTTTAGATAGTTTTGTATGTTTCAAAAATTCAAAATTCAGTTAAATGCACAGAACTTTATTCTGATAATGACAGTCTATTGACTGAGATCACATGGGAATGAGAAATGTAATAAAAAAGAAATGCTTAGATTATTGCTAGAAAAAAGTACGCATAAATGAGAAATATTTGGACCTAGATGTACTACAGTACAATGTGTTTCTAATTGTTGAAAATCATCACTGTGCAATATTTAAACTTAAACTAAGAATGCCTCATTTCTAAACTTGGAAAAACTGATTTCAAGTGAATAAAATCATCTTCAAAATTGGATATAATGTTCAATATTCTAAGTTCAGAAAGAAGTTTTAAACAGCAAGGCATTTAATATTGCCATCCAGATACTATTCTGATCTGCTGATGTGGAGTATACTACTGACGTCAATCAGAAATTTGCCTAAGTAGGGACTGATGAATAGAGTATACTTCCTTTCTGGATTTCTTCCTCTATCCCGAAACATAACAGGAAGGTCATCTGTTTTAGAACAGAAGAGTATATGAGTAGTATAAAATGACCTTGAATTATGATCTCTTCTGACATCTAATGTGTAATATGTATTTTTAAAATCTAGGAGCAAATATATAAAACTACAGGTAAGTGATAGACAAAAACTGAAAGAAGGAAGAAAACTTGTTTTTAAATAACAGTGTAACTCAATGCAAGTACTAGGAAAAATATTTGTATCTAAATGTGATATAGTTCTAACCAAGAAGCAGAGTCATTCAGTCTCCAGCAGGTTTGTGAAATGTATTTCAGGAGCAAAGAAATTATCAAACAAATGTACTCCACTCCTGCCCCACAATAAAACTAAATGCAATAGCAAGATAGCTCAGCAGATGCAATGTGAGGTTGCCCTGCATGTCAGGATTACAAGACAGTGTATAACTCTAGCCAAAATCCAAACTTGTAGGCGAAGCATATTTGCTGTCCATCAAACATAGGCCCATGGTTGCAATAAATACTTATCTTCATCTCTCACTGGCTACCTGCCTATCTTTAATTTCAGGCCCTTGAAATTTTATCTCATTAAGTATTAAGATACGCTTGTGCTCTCCTATTTTTAGGGCTATTTCTCAAAAATGTTCTATTTGTATAATACATCAAAAAAGAAGACAGAGTGGCTGTATGTTTCTTCCCTTTGTTGGGATATTTGGAAGGAAGGGAGTGGAGGTTATTTTGGGCAAGAGTTTGTCTCTGGTCAGCTGAAACACATCAGTGAAGTAATTTCTATTTACGTCTTGGCTTTGTCACTCAGTCTGTAATAAGCCAGAACTGTCAAACAGAAATCAGAACACAAATCAGTAATGGTTGCCAGAAAAAAAGAGACAGGAGAAGAAAAATTCGATTTATAAGGCAGGAGGGAGTGGTCAGTGGTCATTTGTAGCACAAGCCAACAGTTTCATCAGAAGTTTGGGTCAGTGGACACTATGCACTTATTCAAAAATCCTGTAGCTTACTTAGGGAGAGAGCTTATTAATTATTTAAAATGTGGGGACAGCTGTACTGTTCTCAATCTGATTCTCAATGTGAAGACATTAAGAGGCAATGTGGGTGAGTAGGACAAGATAGAGGCACTTTCTGAAACAATTTTAATATGCATTGCTCACTTCACTTTGAAATCAGCTGAATGCTAGAATGTCAACAGTCACAAACTTATATCTCCTTCATGTTTTGACAATGTTCAGTGATCTAATAGCACCAAGTTTTGCAAACTCTCCTGCCTAAATGCCAATTCTGCATATTAAGTTAGCTCTGTCTCAGTAGGGGTGTCAGAATCTTGCTGATTTTCACTCACTGAAGTGTAAGACTTGCTTCAATCAATCAGCAACATTCTCAGCAATTTATCCATTCCGTGTAAACTGAAACAAGATAATGTGTCCCATTTTTAAAGTCTGGTCTATAGTCATCATTTTAAAAAGTATAATCTGGAGGCTCAGTCCCTTATCCTTCTTCTGAAGATGGACAGTTTATCTTGAAATGACTTTTCCCTGGACAAGATCAAATGCCCATGCTAAAGCAACTTTCCCATCATCTGCAATCTGCTTCATGGGATAAATAATACAGGTACAAAATGTTACTGTTGAAGAAAACCTTAAAGATTACCTGTGACATTCATTGCATGTCACCACTGAGAAAACAGAACTCTGAGAAATTAAGTAACTTCCTCAAGAACACAGCACTTTGCCGGGCGCGGTGGCTCAAGCCTGTAATCCCAGCACTTTGGGAGGCCGAGACGGGCGGATCACGAGGTCAGGAGATCGAGACCATCCTGGCTAACACAGTGAAACCCCGTCTCTACTAAAAATACAAAAACTAGCCGGGCGAGGTGGTGGGCGCCTGTAGTCCCAGCTACTCGGGAGGCTGAGGCAGGAGAATGGTGTAAACCCGGGAGGCGGAGCTTGCAGTGAGCTGAGATCGGGCCACTGCACTCCAGTCCTCCGGGCGACAGAGCGAGACTCCGCCTCAAAAAAAAAAAAAAAAGAACACAGCACTTTGGTGCCAAAGTGTGGCCTGATACCCAGAAGTCTTGATTACCACTCAGTCCACCATTCTTGTTGTCACACCTACAAATGTTACTGGAAAACATGAACATCAACACTTCTCTTTTTCAAATTCTCTCTTTACAATTTTTACTTCATTTTACTTTTTCTTCAACTCGGAATATTTTGTTTTAATACATCAGTTCCCTTTCTTGGAAATGTCTGTGCTAAAGGCCATGAATAAAAAGGTATTCAGAGCTGACACATCCCAAATAATGAAGCTGCTAACCTACATTACCATCTTATACTTAATAAAATTAATTCGCCCATGTAAACCTTGAGTAGGCAAATTTGCACTTAGAACACACAGAGAACCATATTTGTGACATAGATAGATAACTATTAACTCCTTTTAAACTTTCAAATGCCTTAGGATGTCAGAGTAAAAAATCTGAAAACTGCAGCTCTAATTCAAATGAATCAGGGTAGAGCAGATGGTTGAAGAAGGAACACAAGCAAGAAGGAAATCTCCTGTTCTCCCTTTCTGATTACGTTGCCCACAGAGGAATAACGATTCAAAGAAAATCAGTAATCATGGCGGATGTCATTAGCATATTCCCAATAAGGGAGCTTACATAAAAATTCCCAGAGAAAATGAATGACTACTTACAGATCAATATGCAAAAGGCGCTCATCTCCAGCTGCCTCCCTTCTCCCAAAATGTGAATGATTTAAGACTTAAAAATTGAAGTTTGTAAAGTTATGGGCAAATACTAAAGTTTTTTCAGCTAATAATGAAGATTATTACAAGCACAATAGAGCAGGCATATTTTCAAGTTTGTCAGTAATTAGTAGTACCTAATGTTTCACATTTCTAATTACATTCCATTTGGGCTGCAACAAAATCCAAAGACTTATTAAAATATTGAATAACCCTCTCCCTCTCATCTCTCCATAATGGCTGATTAAGCAAACTGCAATGAAGCACCTTCATTGTTTTATTGTGAATCCATGTGGTAAAGTGTGTTTTTCTCCCTCTTAATTGATGAGCAGAAATCACTGAAACAGCACATCAACTCTACAGAAAAACTTGCATAAAACAATTTTAAAAGGGGAAAAATTCCAACTCAAGTAAGTAGGAATTTAACATGCTTTTGCTGAGAAAATATTTCAGAAGATGGGCTCTTACTAAACGCTGTGCAAGAAAACGACAGATGCTTACTTAAAGTTATACGGAAGACACCTGATGAGTTTGTCATTGGTAACCATTTCTCATTGCTCTCCTGTACAGTTTCTAGATTTCTAGTTCTGGAGAGGATACAAACATCCATTGCTGTTTGTCAAGTTGAATATTTAACCCTCAAACAGAAGACAGAAGAATTCCCTTTTATAGGAAGAATAGCAGTTACCAAATATGCAAACACCTTTATCAATAATAAATCTCCCTCATAAATTAACCATGAGACACAATATTGGCAGGTCTTCTTGTTAAATAGAGAAGAGCTAGGTAATGCCATCATTGATTAGACCAGTAGGAAGCAGATGGTTAAATAACACAATAGGAAATGTCACAATCGTTTTAATTTTATTATTGAAACCCAAACTTTCTGTGGCGGTAGACAGATTGTCTTCATTTTTCATCCATAAAACAAGCATCTTGAACATTTTATCAAAAAGAACTTTTTCTTACCCTGGCATTGCAACCAATAAAACCTTTTATGCATGGCAAGTTGGCAGAAACTATTAATAAAATGTCTGTCAACTGCAAATCGCTCTTTTTTTCTTTAGCAAAAAAGGGGGAGAAATCATTAATTACAGTTTCTGTCACACACAAAAGACACTATGATTGTTCTGATGTCTTAACAGCCTGAATTCACCTAGTGACCACCTCTTCTGTGGATTTGAAAAGGGATGGGTCGTCATCCATCTAAACAAAAAGCTGCAGAGCTCGCCGAACACATTGCCTGTGTCTGCCTGGGCAACAAATGTGGTATTTTAGGTTGACTCTGAAAGAAGATTATGAATATGGATAGAATGCAAATACTTCATCTATCTTAATCAGAATACAGGAATTCAAGCTGTTGAGGAAAAAAAAAAAAAAAGACCTTAGAATTCCCATACAAGGAAAGAAATTTTATAGTGCTTATTGAATTTAGAAGACAGAGATTAGAAATGAACTTAATGAATCTGTTCATCAGGAGGCAAGCAACAGACTTAGCAACAAGTGTAGATCAATTACCCTGATGACAAATAAATATAATGAACTTTCAAAGTGGGAAACAACTGTTTAACACAATTTAAGAAGAAAACAATGTATTTTTTTTCCTTTTCTGGGTTTGCTTTGTCCTCCCCTTTCTACCTGATTATTTTTTGCTTCTACTAACCACTTAAAAACCCTTTTCATTTCCCTGAAATGATCTTTCCTCACACAAGCTCCACATAATGGAAAAGAAAGAGCACAACTACATAATTTCTGTAACCAAATATAAAGAGAACAAAAGGGCCAGGAATGACTTATATAGGTTCCTCCTGAATGTGCAACAAGATTTTTTGCAATAACACTGTGTAGAAAGCTGCCAGTTTTCTTTATTATTTCTATTTATCTGCTCCAAATATGTCAACAAAAAGGTCTAGATAGCTGAGTTCACCTGTCTTGGTTCCCCATTTCCTTTCACCTTTAATAAATGCATTTGCTCCAGGCGCTAGCATATTGAAATGCAAGAGATTTCTTTGTTTGTATATTTAAAGAGACTTTTCAATTTAGTGAACTTCTTAATATGAAGACTAATAATTACAACACATCCATGTTACTATGGTTTTTTTAAAAAAATATGGACTATAATTATTTTATGAGGTTCATTCAAGGATATCTTTATGCACGGTGGGATATTTGAAGAGATGAAATAAGTCTAATCTTATAGAACAAAAAGGCTTTATAATAATCTACAAATCTAAGAAGATAAGAATAGTTATAGATTCTTAATCTAAAGTTTATTACAAGTTTCTGTTGTGATATATCTAGATTCAAATCCTAGCACTACCTGTTATGAGCTGTGTGACTTAATCAAGTTGTTTAACCTTTCTGTACCTCAATTTCCTCATCTGCAGAAAGAGGAAGCTACTGATAGATACCTCATATAAGAAATGAAATGATGCAAAGTATGTGAAGTACCTAGAACACTACTTGGACAGAGGAAATGTTACATAATTGTTAGCCATTATTAACTGGTCTATTTTTGTTTGATCTAAAGCCAAAAGTGAAAAGATGTGAACTGCTTAAGAATTCAAAAGCTAAAGCATACAATAGATCACTACTCATTCTTGACTGCTGACAGAATAGGTATAGCAAAAATTTGCGGTGGCTAATGCCTGTAATCCCAGCACTTTGGGAGGCTGAAGCGGGCAGATCACGAGGTCAGGAGATCAAGATCATCCTGGTTAACACGGTGAAACCCCATCTCTACTAAAAATAAATAAATAAATAAATAAAATAATATAAAATGAAAGTAGGAACCCTCATCATGAATGAGCTACTGTGAAGGACTATGCCTTTGGTAGATGGATGGTAAAGAAGACAGTAATGTTGCTACTTATCAAGTGTGTGTTGTTTTCTCTCAGAACAAATGTCTGCAAAAATCTAGCAAGTATCGTGAAATTATCTTGTTACAAAGTTGGAATTCAAGGTAAGAAGTGAACATGCTCTTTCTTACCGTACATATGCATAATTAGATACACATTATTTATATATACATATATATGCCATCTTTATAATCTTTGTTTTAAAAAACCCTATTGAGTAGAATTTTTTATTACCACTGGTTAAAAATGTCATATCACAAGAATCTGGCAAGCATTCAGAACCATTTAATCTTTCATCAAGGCTTAATCAGAAGAGGTTTATATCTCTTTTGTGCATTGTCAAGTATCCACCATAATTTGTCTCCCCCATACTGGACCGACAGATTGAGCGAATAAGCAAAGAGCCGGAACAGTTGAGTGTAATTGCAGTGTCAGCACTGTTAACTGTATTTATGAGAAGAGAGTTAACACTATGACATTAATAATTTCATCAGATTACACATGTTTGCTTGACAAACAAGCAAGCTATTCTCTTTAAATTATCTGTGACTAGTGCTGTTTTCAGCTGGAGAACAGCCATGAATTCCAGTTTAAAAAGAAAAATAAACTCACCAAAACACCATTCAACTTACATTGTTATGTTTGGGGGAAGAAAAAAAATTAAGTCTTTAAATATTTGCGTTGAGCCAGACTTTATAAATCCTGGTTTCCTGTCAATAAGAAAGAAAAAAAATGGTTAGGAACGTACAATAAAAAGGAAGGGCCAGGAAGCATAATAATTGTGTCTTACTGCACTGTAGTTCAAAAATAGCTTCAGGCAGAGACACGAAGTCTTTTAGTTTGCCTTGACTTTTTAAACCACTAGATGCTCACCTGCAGTGGTTTCTGTGATTTGTGGCAGCTTACCAAAGGCACAGGAAAATAAAGACAGTTTGTTACCCTCTAATTTTGGAGGGGCATAACACATGAAGCTTGTACAGCAATCTCTTACCTACATATTTCACTCCATAAGGGGAAACAATAAGAGAGAACATGACATGTATTAGAGAAGTAAATTACAATGTTATACTCTTTGGTCCAATAAACCATTGTGGGCTGTCATGCTCCTGACTACTGAAGTGTTGTTTTATGCTACAGCTTAATCAGCTGAGTCTAGGCTCTGCTTTTGCAGGCCAGTGCCTTAGGCAGCATAAATGCTGTGATTCACACACGTGATCACAGAAGCCTATATGGTGAGATCCACACAATCTGCCATGTAAGTTATTGGCCTGAATGATGGATCTCCTTGCAGTTAATTTAGAAGATAGAATGGGACTTGAACCTGGTTGTTAAAATTATCACAAAACATTGAACCACCTGTTTGTCTTATTTAATAGGAGCATCTTGCTGGTGCTGGTTCTAACAAAGGTAATGTTTCATCATTTGAGCCTAGAATCTATGCCCTTGTGAGAACCCCACAAGCAGGAAGCATCTGTATTTATGAAGCTTACGTGAGACAGCATGATGTGAACCTGAATGCAAAAAGTTAAAAGAGATATATTGATTCCATCACTAGCAAGCCCCAAAACGAAAGCTTACCACTGCTATAAATACGTGCAAAATTGGGTGTCAAAAGAAAGTATTTGGCTTACTTGTTTTAGTAATTCAGATAGCCTTTTCATATTCACTTTCATTATTCTTATGACAGTAGGTATTGTTAATATAACGAAACCAAGAGAATGATAGTGACACATTTTATATTTACATGTACATATGTGTATATACCTAGATAATCTCTGTTTATAAATATATATAATATTACTAGGCTTTCTTGAAAAAATTAATAGTTCTGTTTAGAAAGAATGAATGATATATCCTTGGACTGAAAAAGAAAAAGAATCTTAACTCAGTGTCAGTCACTTAGGAATCATATTGCCAGAGTTTTGTATGGAATGAAGAGGATAAAATATTTACAAAACAAAAAGATAAAACACATTTCCCCACTAAGATGGCTGTTATTAAAACCAAAAACAAGTGTTAGCAAGGATGTGGAGAAATGCGAACCCTTGCCTGTTGCTAGTGGGGGTGTAAAATGGGAGCAGCCACTGTGGAAACAGTATGGTGGTCCTGACAAAATTAGACAAAAAACTACCATATGATCTAGTAATTCCTGTTCCCAGTATATACCCAAAAACATGGAAAGCAGGGATCTAAATAGATGTTTGTACCACAGTGTTGATAGTGGCATTATTTATAATAGTCAAAAGGTGGAAGTAACCCAAATGTTCATCTACAGAGGAATGGATAAACAAAATGTGGTATATACATACAAAGGAATGTCATTCCTCTTCAAAAGGAATAAAATTCTGACCCATGCTACAACATGGATGAACTTCAAAGATATGCAAAGTGAAATAAGCCAGAAACCAAAGGACAAATACTGCAGGATCTCACTTATATAAGAGGTACCTGGAATATAAGAGGTACCTGCTTAGAGCTGCTGTGACTTGAAATTCCATTTTGGTGAGAGCTCGCATTCTGTTTTGCAAATGTGTTGTATGCCTTATAAAGTTTGTATCCTGGTCCAGTCATCGAGGCACAGAGCATGTTTCCACATTAACATCATTTATAACAGCAGGAGGCTGAAACCTAGAATTGAGAAAAATCTGAGTTTTATAAAAAAAAAGCCACAACAAGTTTTTACTTTCTTATATCTACCTCAGCTTTTGTTCTTTAAAATGGGATCAATGTCGTTACATAATTTTCATTAAAATCATGTAAAAAGCACACCACACTGTGCAAAAGATGGGCCTAAATGCTCTGCAAAGATCATTGCGCATAAATCAGATCCTTTCCCTCTACCTGTAGGAGTTTCTGTTCCTGTTCTCAAACAGACAGACTGGTGAGCATGCAGAATTACAGGAAATGCAGAGAACAAAATGGGCAGAGCAACCAAAACTGTGGTGTTTGCATCAAATACAGGTCAAGAGTAAGCTTATTTTCCTATGAAATTAAAGAACATGATGAAACTGGAAAGAGCAAGTCAGACTGGTAGCACCTTTTTAAGCCCAAGAAAGGCTGCCTCATTAAATATGAAGAATTTGGAGGAAAAAGGTGGATTTACACTGAAAAAAGGTTCATTTAAAATTCCATGAGGTCAATAAATTACCACTCAAGATGCCATTTCCCAAAATGTGTCCCGAAGAATGCTTGTTTTAAATGAGGGTCAGGGGGTAGAGGGAAAAACTCCCGTAGTGCAATTGATTTATGCACTGTATCTCAGATGGAGTTTGATAAGAAATGTTGGCCAGGCACGGTGGCTCAAACCTGTAATTCCAGAACTTTGGGAGGCTGAGGTGGGAAGGATCACTTGAGTCCAGGAGTTTGAGACCAGCCTGGACAACATAAGGAGGAGACCCCATCTCTACAAATAATTAAAAAATTAGCCAGGTGTGTGCACAGGCTGAGGCAGGAGGATCACCTAAGACCAGGAGGTTGAGGCTACAGTGAGTTGTGATGGCACCACTGCACTCCAGCCTGGGTGACTGAGTGAGACCCAGTCTCAAAAAAACAGAACAAAACAAAACAAAACAAAACAACAGACAACAAATTATTGAGCTACCAAAGGCCCTGTTAGCTCCTGCAACAAAAAAGATTGCTGAATTTAGCTTAGTCCAGTCTTTTCCAAACTTGTTTGGCCTTCAACCCCTTTCCTCTTCCTCTACACATTCATCTACATAACAAATGTCCAGAGGGCCTCCTCCAGGCCAGTCACTGTTCTAGGTCCTGGGGATTTGTCAGTGAAGAAAACAAAACTCTTCCTTGACAGACTGTGTAATTAGGAGGAAACAGAAAATAAACCAATAGATAAATCAAACCAGAAAATAAATCTTTTATATAATATATCAGAAAGAGTGCAATGGAGGAATATTTTTTAATGGCAAGGGGGAAAAGTTGCTATTTTAGAGAGTGTGATCAGGGAAGCTTCTCTGTTAGGATGATACTTGAGGAACAGGTGAGATATGCTGATTTGGTCAATTGCTGGAGGACCAATGGAAGCCCCAGGGAGTATGAGAGCAATCACCACCTAGGGAGTGAGCCCATCAACACTTTCTCCTGCAGAGAAGGAGACTTAAAATTGATGGAAAGTTCTACAAGGCGGCACTAGCATTAAGCAATTCTAATAAGAGATTGATTTTACCAGTGCAGATAGGGAAATTGCTCATCCTCTAAAAGCAAATTAACTCTTTGGAGCCCCTAGGGTGTTGTTCATTTACTAATTTATTTACAAATTGTTTGCTCCTTGGCCTCTAATTAGTGACATTTTGCATGGTGACCACGTGTTTTGGAAGTGTGCTACTCTCCAGTCCTCCATTTCACATTAATGGTGGCCGTTTATCTCGCTCCTCAAGAGGGAAGCAGAGCGAGGGAGCGGCTGGTCATACCTCATTTGTCATAACCAGAAAAGGATTCATCAAGCTGCTGAGCCACATTGAGAGGAACGATGATAGGGGACTGGCATGTTTGCTGCCTGATTCAATTCTTGATTTCGTAGGAAGGGGCTACATTGATGATTGTTGTAATTGAGATATCCATGATAGAATAATTTAGAAAAGGTAGAAAGTTTATGCTACCTTATACTACCTAAGGACACATCCCATTTTCCATTCTCCTGGTAGAAATATTTTCTGCTTTTAGAGCCAGCTGCATTGTTTGTTGGGTTCTATGCAAAATGAAAACGTGAGATTCCCTTATTTAAAGACAGAAAACAAAATAGTGTTAAAGGTCCTAAAATAGAAAACATTTCTTTTTTCTTTCCTCCCCAATCTCCTTCTCTTGACTTTATTTTGCCTTTTATTTGCTATTTAACATTATTCTAAGAAAACATTTAAGTTATTAGCATGAATTCTATCACTCGGCTTTATATTGTGCAATGCCAATTTCAAATGCAAATATAAGCATTTAAGGCACATGGAATTACTGAAATAACACAATTCATATTATGTAGCTTGTGTATGCATATGTATTTTATTCTCACCAGAACAGTGAAAACCCTCCACAAAACTTAATTGTTTTTGTCTGACTTCTTGATGCATGCATGTTCTACCTTCACTTTCTATCTTACTGATGAGTAAGGAAGACCTTAAAGGGAATAGAGCTGTGTGTTGCCTTATATTTTAGTTACCTTCTATGTTATCATCATCACCCCGACCTCAGTCACAGACATAACACACCGACATTGCACTCACTTTGAGACTCACTGACCTGCCAGTCATTATGGGTCCGCCAGTGTGCTCATAAGGCATCACAAATGTTATATGTGAATGAGGAGACAAGGAACAATAGACACATATATTGCAGGTGTCTTCTCTGCTCCCGTGCATGCTCTATTGTCCCATTAGACTTCACTAACAAACACAAGTTGAAAGAGAAAATGATTAAGGATTTCAAGATAGTGACAGCAATGCATGAAAGCAAGTGCCAGGCCCTACCTGCATGAGGCCCTGTGCATAGGGTACATGCCCATGAGGCCAGCTCTGCCATCTTTTTACAGAATACATAATAGGAAACATAGGAATCACACATGAGGGTACTACCATCTCATAAAGAATGTTCTCAACACTGTTCCTTCATTAATTTTCTAGATGTGCCCCTGACATAACCTTTAGAGGGTGAAATGTTTACCAAGAATATATATTATTAGTTGGAAAATAGCTTCAGGACTTGGTTAGAACAACTAACCTCAGAAAGTCCCCAGCCCACGTGCCTGTCTTTTTTAGGTTCAGTTCAAAGAACTGTTGATCCACTAATGGAATGGCTCATCTGTCTTTGAATGTATGCAGTATCATAGCTCATCTTTCCCTCTTCTTATGCTGAAATCATATTTTGATTAAAGTCGCTGTTCATCCTTCCTTTTAACCACTGACACATTCCTTGTGCATCAAATCCCTGCTTTTCAGAATGATTAAAATCTAGAGTAATGGAGTATGATACTTCCACTGCTAAAATGAATCGGAGATCAATGCACAAAAACACACAGACAACAAGCCTGCCAGTAATTCTGACACCGCGTTAACTGCATCTTAGTATCTAGTGGCCTTTGCTTCTCTTGTCGACAATGTAGCCCTCATTCTTCTCAAGACATACTGTCTTCCATTCATGGAAAATCACTTACAATCACTTCGGAAAAAATACCTAAGTGATACGGAAAAAAAAAAAAAAAAAAAAGCTGCTTCCTGGCACATTCCTTTTACCACTCTATCTGCCATCAGACCTTCTACTGACCTTCTGCCCTATTCAGATCCATGTTTTGTAACTAATGTGGAATATGCAGCATTTTGACAGACTGTTCATACAAATTTACTGTAAACCTGGTGCCTGCCTGCATTGTGGTAGAAATCATATTACCAGATTCCTAACAAGAAGGCTTATGATGTTAGAAACTGTTAAAAACATGAATGAAAAAAGGTCGCTTCAAACAGAGCCTGAGGAGCTAGTTTAAGTAACAAAGCCCTGTTTTCCATCTTTTATGTAAAGCAAATGGATTAACAACAACTGGCACGAAACTGAGCTGACACTCTGACTCGCTGTGCCAGGCAAGCGCTCTATTGAATTGTTTGCACCAGCCATTTCTTGTGTGCAAACAGGAGGAACTTGTTCAGGCAGCAGCCACTCTGAATGGTATGCGAGGATTTAGTGAAATACATGCTCAGGACAGCTTTCTTAATCCTTGCAAGTCTGCCCAACAGAGGGAATTCCAGGGTGACAGACGAAGGAAGCGTCCAAGTCTTTCACTGAATACAGTCAAGTCCAGAAAAGAAAGTTGAAGGGACTTTGTTATATGTTTACT
Source organism: Colobus angolensis palliatus (assembly GCF_000951035.1). Taxonomy (NCBI): domain Eukaryota; kingdom Metazoa; phylum Chordata; class Mammalia; order Primates; family Cercopithecidae; genus Colobus; species Colobus angolensis. The sequence goes on along the minus strand of NW_012117488.1, from coordinate 10,086,782 downwards.
TTATGCTCATCCAACAAATACCGTTGTTAGGAAAAAAAGTTTGATGAATGATGGTGATAAACAGGCTGGTACTACCCACTGATTAAAGTGTCATGATGCCTCTTTAGAAATCAAAGGAGTTATCTTGCTAATGAACTAAATTAGACTGAACTAACATTCATGTTAATAATTATTACTTACAGAGCTAGCTGTGTTAGGAGTGATAATGATAATGTGAAAACTAAATATAATAATAATATTTCTCAGGCACGTATCCTCTAGTTTAAAGAAAATTTGACAGGAACATGCAAGTACCTCAGTGGCCCAATTTTGAGAAATAGAGGGAATTTTTTCATCGTAAGGATGGCAGATTAGGTCCTGGGTGAGTATCGAAAAGAAGGCTGAAAAACAAAATTCCTTATTAGAACCAGAAGTATTAACCTGACAAACACATTCATTCAAACTCTTTAGCATGTGAAATATATATATGAAATACATATGGTACTCATTTTCCCTTAAAATGAGCCATGGTAAAAAAAAAAAAAATTACATTCTCAAGGTTAGAAATAGAGAAGATATGCATTGGCGATAATATTGATTCAAAAAAAATCTGCTGAAAGACTATTATTAGACATAAATTATAGTTACAGTGAAAACTAGGAGCTGCTTTTAATCCCCTCGGGGGTGGAAAGTTATGTAGGGTCCTTTTTGTCATTGTCAAGGTGTAGAAAGAATGAAAAAGACTACGAAAGACTACGGTGTATTTCATTATTAGTACACATGAACAGTGTGAACTCTTCATTATTGGGTTGTCTTTTTCCATAGTCGGTACCTTTTTCAGGCTCCTTCTAAGAAACTATTTGACAAGGAAAAAAATAGCCTTCTTGGTTTGATATGTGAGTATATACAAGTTCACACAGGTTTTCACAAGAAAGTAAATGAAGAGCATGGCCTGCAAGCTTAATCATATTAACTCTGAATACAATCAAAGCTTCAATGTTTAACTCTATCTTAGTACTGAATGTGAATGGAAAACAAAGACTATACTATGAAGATATTTCTTAGTCTTGCAGAAAATTTTTTATTAAATACAAATTACTACCTCTCAAAGTAAAATTTACACTATATCTATAACAATATGAAATATCTTATTTAGCTACAACCAGATACTATTACTTGACTGTTTTGAACATAGAACAAAATCCTCCTAAAATAAGAAATCATAGACAAAATGCCACTGGTACATTGGAGGATGTTGTCTTTCTTTGAATTAAAGCTACAACTGACAAGCCAGGCACAGTGGCAAGCACCTGTAGTTCTAGCTTCTTGGAAGGTGGAGGCAATAGAATCCCTTGAGCCCAGGAGCTCAAGGCCAATCCAGGTAACACACCTGTCTCAAAAAAAAAAAAAAAAAGTGCGCACACACACACACATAGACACATACAAGAAAACCCCAAAGACCAAATATTTCTCAATATACAAATGATTAGCGAGATTAACGATTACCTCTTTAACATGTCAGTTCTCTCAACTATTACTGTTAATAACTATGGGTAACTCACACCTTTATTTTCTTTGTGTAGGGGAAGAAGTGGTCAAAGTATTTTATTTTAAGTTAGTAATCTCACTTTTTTCATCAGAGTTTTTTTGATATGATTCTACTTTCCACATGTTTCTTATTTGCTGCTGTGTCTTTTAAGGTAAGCAAAGTGAGTCAAAAGCAAATCATGTTTCATGTGAATATTGGACTTTGACACTGTTTGGACCAAATTATAGAGAAAACAATATTCTGGAAATCTTTTTTTTTTTCTTTAAACACTTACGAAGTGTCAACATAGGCCTCAGTGAATCAACCAAGCACATTTTTCAAATTATTTCAGTAAAGGGTGAGAAGTTATAAAAACACTTTTTAAAATCTCAACATTTTATAATAGCGTATTCCAATAATGGAATAATTTATTCCATTGTTCCAAACGGTAATGCTCTCTCTTTATCTATTTGTCCCTAATGTATGTCTGTGCAAACTTAGTATGGGTTTTATCTCATCGTGCTAAATGAGCAAATGAGGAGATTTTAAACACGTCTACATTTTAATATGTAAGCCTGTAGCCTGCTATGCACAGTTTATAGTGAGATGTTTCACATCAATTAAAAAAAAGATGAGAGAATGGGTTACTTGAAGAGTTTGTTTCCTTGTAATCAACTCTAAAGAGACCAAGGTCATGTAACAGATTTCTTTTTCTTTCTTTCTTACAGGGAGACTATGTGAATGCAAATTGCTTTATTGGTGAAGGGAATTAAAATTATAAAAAGCCGGGCTTAAAGAAGTGCAAAATCAGGGCTGTGTCGAAGCAGGGACAATATAATTGTGGTATGGATTCCCATATGGGACTAAATTATCTAGATTTTAGTAACGTCAGCAGTTCTGTGTAGTTGCTGGAATGCGGCCAATGTGCCATATTTGCTTCATTTTTAAGATGGTTCTGATTCTACACAATGTTAAATATGCAGAAAGCTAAAATTGTTTGGGTATCTTGGTGGCACTTCTCAGATACATGTCTTTGCATGTCAGAAATTTTATTTGACTATTAAACAGGAAGTGACACCAATGTGACTTTATTTTTCTAAGCAAAATGCCATTTATTATCATTTCTATCTAGGCTATAAAATCTTCCCAGTAGGAGAAAAAAATATCCTTTTCTGTGAGTACATATCAAGGTTGTCTTCCTTTACAGTGTACCATTCAGTAATACTGTTTTGTAGCAACTCAATAAAGCTGATAGTTTTTCTGGGTAATTACCCACAGCCCCCCTGCAGGACAAATTAGCATTCATGACCTGAATAATGCTTACTAGAAAGAGTTCAATGGAATTTACTTAATCAGAATCATTGCTTTCTCTTGGCTAATTTTTTTTTTTTACCTAGTCCTCAACGCCTGCTAATAGCAAATATCTTTCAAGCCAGTGTTTGGTACCTGGTAGAGAAAAATGCAGCAATCTTTAACTTTTGTAATGTATTTGTGAGTCTTGAAAAAATAAATGCATATTTTTTATATCAAGTGTGTGAAAAATTAAGATATCCATCTTCTTTAAAATTTCTAAACTTACATGTTTATTTCTCTTTTTAATGCTTCCTGATTTCAGAAAGACAGAGAGAGATTTTTCATTTTCCAATTATCCCTGAATTGTTTCTCAATTTATTGAAGACAAAGCTAGAGGATTGGTCGTGATTTTGCGATAGATGCTTGGTAATCACCTTGTATTCTTAGGTATCAAAAATTAGGAGAACTTTGAACAGACAATGAGTGTTGTTTTTGACAATTTGATTGATTCTTACTTTGTTCTTGATGATTTATTTAACAATTTTATGATTTGAATCAAAATATATGAAATGTAGATACTAGGGTATTAGAAGAAAGGAGGAGAGAAAGTAATATTCACTGAGCTTCTACTACTTACAAAACACTCTGTCAAGTAAACAGTATATTTTATTAATTCTTGAAATGGCTCAGTGAGGGAAGGACTAGTATCTCCATATTTTTAAAAGAGGAAAATGAGTTTCAGAAGATACTTACTCCAGGTTATACACTCAGCAATGAAGCAGAACCAAGACACGATCCCCAGACTGCCTGAATCAAAAGCTTATACTTTTTTGTTTTTGTGTTTATATGCAAAAATTTTAGGTTTTTAGGAAGGCAAGAAGAAGAAGTTCTAAACCAATTCCCTTGACTGAATCTTTAATTTGGAAAAGACTCCTAACCTGGAAGAGGAAATGTTTCTAAAATGCAGCTGCACATCAATGTCTTTGAAGGACAGCTCTGTAGACAACAACCAAGATCAGAGAGGCACAGCAATGGGGCCGTCCTCTAAAGTTTATTTTAGCTTATTTCTCCCCCCTTCCTGTCATCTTCTGTGAATCTTCACAACCCAGTGGAGTAAAAGGCAGGTGTGAACTGTTGAGACACAGGCTCCCACAATGCAGCATTACTGAGGGTTGGGAAGTAATCCAGTCAAATCAAGCTGAAGGACAAAAGTGTGAAATAAGATCCAAAAATAACAAAGTAAAAGCAGAAAGGTCCTTTGGGGTTTTTATGCACTTAACTCAGTGGAGACACGGAATTTCTATAGGATGGGGAGATTTGTCTGGGGGTTTAGTTCGTATAGCAATCTCAGTTTTTACCTAGGTGGTATCGTTGTTTTGGGTTGCATATTATGTTTGTTTAGAGTATACGTTTATTGGAGGTGACTTGGGGTAAGGCTCTCGGAAGGCTCTCAGAGATTATGTGGGGGAAGTTACGCCCCAGAAAGAAACCTCTAGGCTTTTCCACTGATTCGATTGCATAGTTTGAATGAATTAAAACAGTTCAATACAACTGAAAAGGAAGATTCACTTATTCAGGCCCTTGTGCCTTGCAGTGCTGAACTGAATTTGGTACTTAATTTTCCGGGGGTGCAAAATGGTTATCCCATCTCTAAATCTAAATAAATCAAAATGTTTTTTCAGTTTCGGGGGTTTCAGAAAACCCACAACACATTTTTTGCACAGATTTTCCTTCCAAACACTAGAATATTGCAAGGAAAATTCAATCCATATGTTTCAACTCACTTACAGTTGTATCAAAATCTTGTGTTGCAATTGACATTTGATGTTCATGAAGTTTTCTGAATGCTTCTTATTTGCCTTTAACTCAGAACATAAAGTTGATTTGTCAAGCTTATAAGTATCAAAAATCCCAAAATATTACATTTGAGTTGAAGACAACAAACTTAAAATTCTGCATCAGGCATTAAATTTAATAAAGTTTTTGTCTTACCATCTTACAGTGTTGTGTACTTGCAGATATGCATATGCCTGATGACATGGAGTACAAAGACACAGTATACTTTTGATATTGATATGGTGAGGAGAAAGTGAAATGATAGAAAAACAAGGACACATATTTTTTATTCTGATATTCCTCTGTGATTTAAATATTAACAGCATATTGTTTATAATTTAATGCAAAAAAATATGTGCACTGACAGCCCATATCTAATTTTCTTCTTCTATCCTTCAACAATCTCCATTTAGTTTCTGGCTGGTACTTGGCAGCTCTTCATTTCCTGCCAGTGTGCAGGGAATGATGTATCTTCTGGTCAGTGGGTACCTCCATGTCATCACAAAGACAAGACAACACTGGGAGGAGGAAAGGCAAGAGAAAAAAATAAATCATTTAAACTGAAGCATCAGTGTCTTTGGGATGGTTGTATAAAAGAATCTGCATTTGTTGCTATTAATGCTATTTTAGAGGTTTCTAAAATGATTATGTCCCTTTGTTCAAGGCTAATAATGTGGTTCTGTCTTTACTTAGAACATGATAATGGTGCTTTCCAATCAGAATCAGCTCAGAGAGGAGAATCATGTTCCTAAAGAGCCAGGAACCTCAGGAAAAAAAAAAAAAAGTCTCCTGTTAGCACAAAATAAATAACAGTGTTCTGACATTTGTTTCTGACAGCGTCTATACAAACGGTATAGGAGTGGGTCATTCACTTTGCTATGTGACTTGTATATGTGGGCTCTTTTATAGTTTTCATTATTCTTGTTTTCAATGTTTCTTCCCTTAGAACAAAAATGATGCATGTTTATTGTGGAAAATAAGAAAATGTTTGTAACTGCCGGGCACGGTGGCTCACGCCTGTAATCCCAGCACTTTGGGAGGACAAAGCGGGTGGATCACCTGAGGTCAGGAGTTCAAGACCAGCCTGACCAACATGGAGAAACCCCGTCTCTACTAAAAAAAAATACAAAATTGGCCGGGCGTGGTGGCACATGCCTATACTCCCAGCTACTACGGAGGCTGAGGCAGGAGAATTGCTTGAACGTGGGACGCAGAGGTTGCGGTGCGCCGAGATTGTGCCATTGCACTTCAGCCTGGGCAACGAGAGTGAAACTCTGTCTCAAAAAAAAAAAAAAAAGAAAAAAGAAAATGTAACTAAAAGAAGAAAATATTTCTGAAGCCTCCCTTTCTAAAGATAACTGCTATTTACATTTATCATATGTTCCTTCATTGTATTTTATACAGAAACACTCATGCACTGTATTTTTTATAAATATGAGATTATACAGCACATACTGTCACTGGCAATATAGAGCAATAGAAGATGATGCTATATGTTTTTAAATCTTCTTCTCTTTTGATATGCTATATTTTAGATGGCTGTATGTAGTTCATTGTTGGAATGAAATATTAAATCAAATATTCAAATATAATTATTCAAATGACTGCATGGTATTCCATGGTCAGAATGAACTATTTAATCATCAAAATATTCAAATATAATTATTCAAATTTAATATTTCAAAATTTTAATTTTCAGACTGTCCCAAACACTGGTTACATAAACAATACTTGAAAATAAGATCTTTCCTTCAAATCTTTGCCAGTGTGAATAATTTTTTCCTTAGAATAAATGCCCATAGGTGAAATAACTAGTCAATGTTTTAAGGCTTTTGAAATATGTTTACAAAAATAGCATGCACTTTACTTTTTTTATCTTTTCAGAATGACAATAGATATACGCCTCTGTTTCTATGGCCTTCACTTGATCCCTGTCAGGATAATTGCAAGAGGGCAAGAAGGTTGGGAATGTAGAATACGGTGGGTGGCCAAGAAAGACAATTACACTGAAGAGTACAAAGGGACTAAAATGCACGTCTTGTTCCAAGACTCTTTGTTATTTAGGTTCCTGCATTTTCTTCCTGCATCTTACACAACATCCCCTATCACTCCTGCAAACTATTACCTGACTTATAGTAGGAGCCCTACATGTTTTCCTTGAATAAGGCTAGTTTTATAGTGAGCTCTGATCATCTGACAAAATACTATTTAATTGTAAGAAATGTTTTCAATAATCATAAAAATTCTTGTAAGTCTAACACGGGCCAACTTCTATTTGGAAATGTAATCCTGTGTGAAGTCCCTATGGAGTGCACGGGAATAATGTGAGTAACTAGGGAATGCAATCATTCTGTCCCTAGTTAGGAAATGAGTGAGACAGTAAAGCTAAGTGGAAAAGTGTGTAGACCCTGTGGGAAAAGGTCTGAGTTTACCCCCAACCCCTCCATTCACTAACTTTATGACTTTGAGCAAATGACTCGAGCTGCTGAAGTTTCGTGTCGCCCTCTGTCAGGGGCTTATATACTCCACATGCCATCTCAGTGGTGCAGACACACTATCTTGCATACAGTGGGTGGTTAATAAATAGCAAATACTTTAGCTATTTTTAGACAGAGAAGATGCAAGGTACTCACTGAAGGCTATTTTTAAATGTCTTTAGCCCATTTCAGCCAGAGGTCATATTAAGAATCATGTTCTGCTACAAGTAACAACAAAAAAAGAGTAGCTTAAACTAATAAGTCTTATTTTCTTCACCTACATAATTCCACACCCAGAGGTAGACCTTTTTAGTGGTTATTGGTTTAAGAATGTCAAAACTGGCCGGGCACGGTGGCTTACGCCTGTAATCCCAGCACTTTGGGAGGCTGAGGTGGGCGGATCACAAGGTGCAGAGTTCCAGACCAGCCTGCCCAACATGGTGAAACCCCGTCTCTACCAAAAATACAAAAATTAGCCGTGCATGGTGGTGCGCGCCTGTAATCCCAGCTACTTGGGAGGCTGAGGCACTTGAACCCAGGAGGTGGAGGTGGCAGTGAGCCGAGATCATGCCACTGCACTCCAGCCTGGGAAGAGTGAGACTACATCTCAAAAAAAAAAAAAAAAAGAATGTCAAAACTAAGATGCTTCAGATTAATGTATCGTTTCCTCTCAGCTACCAACATATGGCTGCTGCTACTACTTTTGTCCACTGCTTTAGCCCCATGTCCCCATTTCAGGGAAGGAGAAAGAGGAAGTAACAAGGAGGGAAAGGAAGTAGCCAGGTGAGAAATCCAGAACAGACTGTGAATATCTCATTGGTGACTGCCACCCCTCACTACAAGGAAGTGAGGAAGAGCTGGGCATCTGCTTTTCTAAAGAAAATCAGAGTTACGTTCCATCTGCCAAAGATGCCTTTTTCCTTTCTCTGACCATACCTCTTTCTCTTGTTTGCTTTCTGTTTGCAACAGAGTAGGCTCAGCGTTTGAGGGGAGTTGCAAATCCCACCCAATAATGCTCATCCACCAGTTTCTGTGAATGCCTAAGATTTCAGCATCAGTGAATTAAGCAACCACCCACTATACGTTAAAATGCAGGCCGGGCGCGGTGGCTCAAGCCTGTAATCCCAGCACTTTGGGAGGCCGAAATGGGCGGATCACGAGGTCAGGAGATCGAGACCATCCTGGCTAACACGGTGAAACCCCGTTTCTACTAAAAAATCCAAAAAAACTAGCCGGGCGAGGTGGCGGGCGCCTGTAGTCCCAGCTACTCGGGAGGCTGAGGCAGGAGAATGGCGGGAACCCGGGAGGCGGAGCTTGCAGTGAGCGGAGATCGCGCCTTTGCACTCCAGCCTGGGTGACAGAGCGAGACTCCGTCTCAAAAAAATAAATAAATAAATAAATAAAAAATAAACTGAAATGCATATATCTCTGGGAGAAAAGTTAGCACATTGCTTCATTTCCATACTTAACACCTTAGATAATCAATAAATGCATTGATTAAATTCCCTTAAAGAGAAAATTAATTGAGACTAGGTTTTTAGCTAGGAAGGATGGAGAGTTCAGTGCTGTGTGACAGCCGCTAGCCAGGCAGGCAAGAGTAGGAGCTGTGTGACAGCCGCTAGCCAGGCAGGCAAGAGTAGGAACGCATGAAAGGAAATTAAGCGCAGGAAGGGTAACGAGAGGCTGCAGAGAGGCAGTAGAGGCTGTTAGCAAATATTAGATAAGCACCTCAGAAACAAACACCACCTTTCATAGTGTGTCATGGGAGGAGATCTGATTGCTCTTTTCTCTTTAGTCCTCATCATGTTTGATCACATACAAAACTCTATATTAATACACATCGAACATTCCAAACCACAAAACAGATAACTAGCCCCCCCGTGCCTGATATTCTGTTAGACCTCACTTCAAGCTTCACATTTTGTGAACCCCAATGTGGTAACATTCAGGAGCCACTAACCAGAGAAATGGGAAGTGTGTTGGCTATGCAGGCTACTTCTCAGGTGAAAGTCTTCTGACTTGATGTTAAGATAGCAGAAAGAGATGTTCATCCTCAACATTTGATAAGACAGACAGTGTAGCATTATTGTTCAGCTCATGATTATTAGAGACAAACTGTGGCTTCAAAACCACAGTGACTATGGGAGAGGTATTTAAATTCTCTGTGCCTCAGTTTCTTCACCTGTAAACTGGCCATAATAATGGTATTTAGGCTTGGCATGGCGGAGGAGGTTTCTGTGAGCTGAGATCGTGCCACTGCACTCCAGCCTAAGTAACAGAGTGAGACCGTGTCTCACAAAAAAAAAAAAAGAAAAGAAAAAGGTATTTATCTCTTTAGTTTGTTGTGAAAATTAAATGAGGCATATAACAAGAGCTGCAAACTGTGTCTGGAACACAGAAGTGTTTGCTTTATTATGTTTAAAGCATTCTTTTTTTCTATCTCAGATCTTTTCCATAGATACTAATAATCATATCTTATATTTCTATAGTTTTTTACAATTTCCAAAGCATTTCCCTGTGTATTTACTCATTTCAGGGAGGTGGGTCATTTTTATTATGCCCATTTTACAGATTGGGTGAATGGAGTCACAGAGTTTATGCTCATGCCCAAGGTCACATGGATAATAACAAGGCAGAGACCTAAACCCAGATATTTGAAGACAAGTTCAATGAACTTTGTTATGCCACATGATATATTTGGAAGCAAAAGTTTTGAATCATGGCGAAGTGAACATGTCTCACAGTTGATTCTATTTGTGTGTATTCCTGATTCCCAAAAGCTGAGTCTACCTATAGGTATTGTCCAGTATCCTTGCCTGTGTAGGTGTAAGAACTGTCTGACTTCCTCACTCATATGTAATTTGTTTACTATTCCAGAAGGATCACAATTTATTCCATTACTATTGAATGACCCAGTAATTATACTTCTAGGAAAATACCCAAGAAAAGAATCTTTAGCAGTGAAAGAAAAAAAAAAGTTGTATAACAAATGATACTAATTTAGAGCTATATATAATAGCCAAGGAAGCAACAAATAATCTAAATATTCTTGGAATAGGATCAGTTAAGCAAACTCTCATACATCAACTTAATGAAATAATGATAATGATAATAACTATTATATGTTGAGCATCCAGTATGTGCAATGCATTTTACTAGCTCCTTTCAAATGGCATCTCTTTTGTTTTCCTAAGAGTTAGGCATTACTGTCACCCCATTACACACATAATGCCCCAAAGCCAAGGTTGTATGCCCAGGGTGACAGATATGGCTAATGATTCACCCTTCAACCCTTCTTGCTTCTTTATTGCCAAGGAGCCTGATTCTGTTTGAGAAGAAAGGTACCCAGCACCAGAAGATAAATCAAGAATAGTCCAAGCTGATAAGAGCACTTCCTATCTCCTTGCAAGTAGTAAGTCTAGGGATGGGCATGTGGTATAATTCTTGTCAATAAGATTTAAGAATAAATTTTCTTGGGGCTTCTTGAAAAATCACTTCCTCAAGTCTTTTAAAATTTTTTCCTTTTCCCTTTTTTCTTGCCTTTGAACATTTTTATGAGAGTAGATGATGCAGGAGGCTGAAGCAGCCATTTTGGGATCATGAAGGGATTAGAAGCGAATGATGAGAAGGACAGAGTAAACAAGAAAAGTAATCTAGGCCCCCAGTGACTGCAATTAGCCAACAAGCTACTCTGGTATTGCCTGCTGCCTTTTGGGGGTTTCTTTGTTTGTTTTTTTATAGAAACAATACACATCCTTTTGAGATAAATCACTATTCATCTACTGTTTAGTACTAAAAGCAATTATACTAGGTAGGATTTGATAAAGCTGTGAGTGACATAGAAACACCATCCCCGCCCCTCCACCACACACACACACACACACACACACACACACACACACTAACTTGAACTTAAACACCTTTTAAAGTCACCGATATGGTTTGGCTCTGTGTCCCCACCCAAATCTCACCTTGAATTGTAATCCCCATAATCCCTACATGTAAAGGGAGGGACCTGGAAGGAGATGATTGGACCATGGGATGGTTTTCCCCATGCTGTTCTCGTGATAGTGAGTGAGTTCTCACGAGATCTGATGGTTTTATAAGTATTTGACAGTTCCTCCTTCACACTCTCCTGCTTGCCTCCATGTTAGACATACCTGCTTCCCCTTCTGCCATGATTGTAAGTTCCCTGAGGTCTCCCCAACCATACAGAACTGTGAGTCAATTAAACCTCTTTCCTTTACAAATTACCAGTCTTGGGTAGTTCTTTAGCAAGGTGAAAACTGACTAATACAGTCTCTCTCATAAAAAGTCCATGATAGGCAGTATGGCACAACTATGGCATTCCACCAAGTCCTGAGAGACCCAAGCTTTTCCAGCTTTTCATTCCCCGATCTCAGGACTGTGCCCACCACAGGGACTAATATGGCTCCTTGATCTCTCCAGCCTTTGTGTATGCATTCCAGCCAGCAGAAAGGAGGAAGGGGCAAAGAAGAACATATGCCCTCACTTTTAAAACAAGCCAGAAAGTTTCACATACTATTTTATTCACATCACATTGAATAGAACTGCTAGCTGCAGGAAAAGCAAGGAAACATCATCTTTATTCTGGAAGGTCATGTACTCAGCTAAAAATCAGTGATTCAATCAGTGGGGAAAAAAGTGAAGAACATACAGAGGGAAACACATGCAGTTGATGAATCCATGTCTGTCTGAGTTTAAAGCTATGCACTTACTGCTACATTCCACTGTCTCTTGTGGCTAATTACACTATATAGTGATGTGGAAAACGTTATATTATTTTCCATCCTTTAAAACTATTCACAATTAAAATATACTATAAAAAGAAAAATGCTTTTAATATGTTATACAGGATAAAATTATATAATATATACAGATAAAATTATGATTTCAAAAGAGTCAAAGGAGTGGTTGTATTTGAATTTAGGAACATGAATGAATCACAGATTTCTTCCTATTTTTCTCTATTCTGAAGGCTTCTTTAATAAGGAAGTAATCATTTTGTAATAAAAATATCTCATACTTACCTATATATCATGTTAAAATCATAGAAACTACTCAGTCACTGAACCTTTTTATATATAACCACTAAGCAGAGTCTGTAAGTGGTGGATTTTATGTAGAAGAAAAATGATAAATAGCATGTCATTTGATGCTTCATAATTTTTGGTTTTTAACTTTCTGGGTCACTGATTTCTCAAAGAGTTTTCATTCTTTCCACACTTTAGTTAGGTGATTGAGGAAGGTGTCAGGCTACTGAGACATGGGAGAAGAAGATGTGGAGGAATTAAATTATTCTTTTCTTTTGACTGAGTATACAAAACACACAGTATGATTTTGTAGTCCTTCCTCTGTGTATATTAACCTCTGTCTGCTGTAGGCAGTATTGAGAAGATATTGTCATTGGCATCTAAATGAGATACATACTTGTATAATAAATGTATTTTTTTTGTTTTAAACGGAGTCTTGTTCTGTCACCCAGGCTGGAATGCAGTAGTGGGATCTCAGCTCACTGCAGCCTCTGCCTCCTGGGTTCCAGCGATTCTCCTGCCTCAGACTCTTGGGTAGCTGGGATTACAGGTGCACACCACCACACCCGGTAAATTTTTGTATTTGTAGTAGAGATGGGGTTTTGCCATGTTGGCCAGGATGGTCTTGAGCTCCTGACCTCAGGTGATCTGCCTGCCTCAGCCTCCCAGAGTGCTGGGATTACATGTGTGAGCCACCGCACCTGGCCATAAATATACTTTTATATGTACTGATTTAATAAAATCAGTGCTAGGAATTGATGGAATGGTTAGAACCAAGAAACTTGAAAAAAAAAGGGGGGGAAAAGAATTGCTGGTTGATAGTGATTAAGGAATATATTGAGGGTGCTGGAAGAAACATTACTGGAGGAACATTATAAATATAACACATCAGTTCAAGAGCTCTTCTTCTCCATTTGGTGAGTGCACATGCATTGTTAGCTTATGTGGCACTGGGAGGGCCAGCAGCACAAATCAAGGAGGTGTAGAATCCCAGGATTGTCTTGTAGTATAGGTGATGCATAGCTTAAGAAGTTATGTTCTGTATGTGGTTTAAGCTATACTTTTTCTGTCTTTAATATGTACTTGCTTGCTGACTTTTTAGAGGAAAAGGGACAAAAACAACATTAAAAATGATTTAAAACAGTGAAGTTAAATGTAATTCTAATACGACAGATAAAAATCTATATTTTATCTCTTAAATTATTAGGATGATAAAGCTAACTCTTGCTTGCTTGATTGTTTTGTATTCATTATCCAGTCCAATAAATTGAGTGTACAAATTTTACTCTTACTCAACAAGAAACCTATGGCTCATTTTTAGTACTTCACTTTTTTTTTTTTTTT
>NW_012117488.1:10071675-10072101 GCF_000951035.1 Colobus angolensis palliatus | reverse complement strand
CATGCATACATACACACACACGGAGAGAGAGAGAAGGAGAGAGATAGCACGATAATTTGAATCTATAACTCATCTATACCTTAAATCAATATTTTAAAAAATAACCCAATAAAATATGGGTAAAGGAAATGTACAGCTATCTCACAGAAAAGAAAATACATTTAAATAAAACAAAAGATGGTTGATCTCACTCATAATCTGAAAAATACAAATCAAAATCACCCAGACTTTTTCATGTATCAGATTGGCAAAGATCCAAAAGTTGGATAATATCCTATGTTGGTGAAGGTTTGAATAAACTAAATCTCTTCCACTTCCATATAAATAAATTTGGCAACAACAGAAAAAATAAATAAATTTTAAAAATCGGGCTGGGCGCGGGGGCTCAGGCCTGTAATCCAAGCTCTTTGGGAGGCTGAGGTGGGA
>NW_012117488.1:10038730-10071155 GCF_000951035.1 Colobus angolensis palliatus | reverse complement strand
TAAATAAATAAATAAATAAAAGCATACAAACATACAAATTCTCTGAAACTGAAATTATGCCTCTAGGAATTAATTTGAGAATCTATTTAGGATTATACACATATGTGTGAAAAACTACATATTATAGCATGCCATTACAGTGTTTGTGTGTAAAAGCAAAAGATAGGAAGGAACCTAAATAGGAAGACATCAATAGAAGACAGTTTAAACACGTAATGGAACAACCATATAATGTAATATTTATCCAAATATGAAAGAATAAAAAAGGCTTCATGTACAAATATCAAGCATTTTTCAATTTATATTAACAACAACAACCAAAAAACAAGATGCAAAGCAGTATGTATAGTATGCTACATTTGTGTTTTTAAAATGGGGGCGGTGGGGAGGACATCATGACTCAGGCCTATAATCCTAGCTACTGGAGAGGGTCGGGGGGCTGAGGCGAGAGGATCTCTTGAGTCCAGGAGTTAGAAGCTACAGGGAGCTATGATCGTGCCACTGCATTCCAGCCTGGGCGACAGTGAGAACTTGTCTCTTAAAAAAATAAATAAAAATATAGGTGATGGAATATATACATTTGTATAGAATATCTTCGTAAAAAAGTACAAAAGAAAGTAACAAAACTGTTTATCTCCAGGGAAGAACATTGGGTGGTTAGGGGACAGAGGTAAAAAGAGAGACGTCTCATACTTTTTATATCTTTTGAATTACAATCTTTTGAGGTCATTAGTATTCAAAATATAAACTAAAATATAACAAATTTTAAACACCTTAGCTTGTAACTCACAGGCATACCCCATAAGTGTGGCTGTCTCAGATACATATTTTCTAATTGAAGGGAGAGTGAGTGGCTCACCTCTCTTCAAACAAGTAGGCTTGAAATCTAAATACAAATTAGAGAGTACCGGGAAAAAGCCTAACATTCCACGTGTGTAGTAAAAATGTCAACATAGACATTCCAAAGTGCACTATTTTGCACTTTTTTTTTTTTTTTTTCTGGAGACAGAGTCTTCCTGTGTCCCCCAGACTAGAGTGCAGTGGTGCGATCTCAGCTCACTGCAACCTCCGCCTCCTGGGTTCAAGCGATTCTCATGCCTCAGTCTCCCAAACAGCTGGGATTACAGCCATGTGCCCCCAATCCCAGCTAATTTGTGTATTTCTAGTAGAGATGGAGTTTCACCACATTGACCAGGCTGGTCTTGAACTCCTGACCTCAACTGATCTGCCCCCTTCGGCCTCTGAAAGGGCTGGGATTACAGGCATGGGCCACCATACCCCGCCTCTAAAGTGTGCTTTCTGACGTAATGTATAAAATGTCTCCCTAACTCCATTTTCAGTGGTATCATGTTGCTAGCTTGAAATCTACTTTAGTGAGAATATTCACCACAAGGAAACAGGAAACGCTACACATCAGGGCTTTATTATACTGGTGGGGGGCAATGGTAGAGCCAGTAGTAAGACCAGCACACCACAGGCTTAAATGTTCTAATTTTTGCCATGATTTTCTTTGCAACTTTCAAATTACTTGACATTACTTCTCTAAAACATGGGTTGATATTTATTTGACAGAGAAGCTGATGAGAGATGCACGATTGGGAAAGATAAGCATAATGTGAGTTGAATGCCAGTAAGTAAAAATGTATCCTCATCTTGGTGTGCAACCCATGACACCCACTGAGAAGACCAAGAAAGTGGAGCTGCCACTCACTGTGTCTTCTCAGTTTAATTGGACAAAGAATTTTCTCTGTTTCCTTTTTAGACAATTACATAAAAGCTAAAGAAGTAAAATTAAGCAGATTTGCAAGCTTATTTTGTCTCCTTGCATCATACAGTGCATTTCATTTAATATTTGCCTGTTTTATTAATAATTGAAAGCAACTTTGCAGCATACAGTCATGCAGAATAACTTTTGAACCTATGGGAATTAATGTCTAGTGAGAATGGTCTAGGAATAATAAAAGTTATGATATAAAAACCCTGATCAGCTATTTTGCAGTTTAACTATTTCCTGTAGACCTTTTCCTCACATTATTACCCTCCTTTCACTTGAAATTCATACATCAAATTCATGTCAATACTATAGCTTGATAGGTAGCAAACTACTTAAATATAGATATATATATATTTAGATACAATTAATTTAAACTTTTAAAAATATAAAGAAAAAGCAGAATATCATTACACATCTTCAAAAAAATTACTTTGAATGTAGAGAAAAGATATTTAATGTTTAACATCATTCTGTGTTACACTTTTAGAAGCCTCGATTAGGATTCTCTTCTATTGAGATTTTTCTCTGGGAGGGAGATTGTGCTTTTTGGGGAATGTTTGCATTTTTTCTGCTTTAAAAACAGTTTCTACTTATGTAAATATGCCTACCTTGCCATTACCTGTGTCAGTAATGCCCAGAGGAAAGTCTATTTTGAATATACACATTCTCCATATTTGGAAACTATAAATTAAATCAGATATTTGTGTCTGTTATTAAAATTCTAGAGTAAGTTCGCCCAAGGGCAGAGCTAACACAAGCACACCTCCTTACACTGCTGTGATGCACTGATTGGCCTTATTTGAGGGAGTTGTATTGACTGGAGACACTTCTGGCTACAGCATTTCTCTGGCTATCAGGTTAACGGATATGTTTGGGTGGTATTAAAATCAAAATGATCTTTAAATTATATCTGGCTGCAAAGTTGCAAAAGCAAAATATAAAATCTATACATGGAAATCAGAACGTTTTCATTCAATAAAGTCGAATTCAGCGTTTCCTCTGTTAGGTACTGTTAGGATCACCAATAAAATACCAACCTGGTTCTGCTCTTTAGGATCCGCAAAAACAATGCAGATCATTTCCTCACTTGAGCTTGTCTCACAGCCTTCCTCAACCGGTTTCCTCATCTCCAAGTGTTGTCAGTCGTGGCTGTAGTCTGAATTTAACCCCCCAAATTCATATGTTGAAACTTATTTCCCAATGAGATAATATTAAGAGGTAGAGTCTCTAAGAGGGGTTTGGGTTGCTTCCTAAACCAGCCCTCGTGAACGGGATTAGTGCCCTTATAAAAGCAAAGTGGTCGAGGTCGGGCATGGTGGCTCAAGCCTGTAATCCCAGCACTTTGGGAGGCCAAGGCGGGCAGATGACCCAAGGTCAGGAGTTCGAGACCAGCCTGGCCAACATGGAGAAACCATGTCTCTACTAAAAATACAAAAATTAGCCAGGTGTGGTGGCAGTTGCCTGTAATCCCAGCTACTCAGGAGGCTGAGGCAGGAGAATCACTTGAACCCGGGAGGCAGAGGTTGCAGTGAGCCAAGATCACGCCACTACACTCCAATCTAGGGTATAGAGCAAACCTCTGCCTCAAAAAAAAAAAAAAAAAAAAAGTGATCCAGGGGAGCTGCCTTGCCCTTACCACCATTTGAGGACAAAATAAGAAGAGATCTTCTTGCAAGTAGAGAGTGAACCCTTACCAGACATCAAATCTGCTGACAGCATTTTGATCTTCCACCTCCATAACTGTGAGAAATAAATTTCTATTATTTATAAATTAACCAGTCTTAGGTATTTTGTTAGAGCAGTTTGGATGAACTAAGAGAGTTGGAGAAAAGAAGTAAGATACAATTGGTGTCAAAATGAGTGATCCCATGCTATAGGAATTAGATAGAAGGTAGCTGAGATTCTTTAGAATAGAAACTGACCCTTATTCATATTGGTAATCTGAACACCTAGAATATTTCCTGGCATATAATAAAGACTCAATGAACATCTGTTGCAGGATTAAAGTAAATAAGTGGTTTATTGTTGGCTGATGCAGAGGAAAAACCTTATGGATAAAATATAATTTTAACTCTATCTTGAAGGATGGGCAGGATTTGTATTAATGAGGAGAATAGGAAAGGATACTATATGTGAGGAAAACGGCAGATGCTAAACTCCAGAGAAGTAAGAAGTGTGTTTTAAGAGGGCGATGATAAGATTTCCAGGCTAGTGCTAAGAGCACATGGAGCCAAAAGTAAAACCTAAATGTTACTAGGAAAGGTGAAAAAAGATTTACGAAGAGCCTTAAAAACTAAGCTGAGGAGTGTGGACTTTATTAGGTAAGTAAATGAGAAGTGGAGGAAAGACATAAGGAAAAATACTGTTTGAGGGAGCTAACCTGGCAGTGGTGGGAGGACAGAATCCAAGGAGGGGAGTATGAGCTGTGACCCCACAAGGGGAGGTGCATGCAGCAAAGCAGCTGTTGCTATAGTGCAGAGGTGAAGGACAGTGGAAAGAAGGGAGGAACTGATTTGGGAGAAACTGGAAAGTAAGAATCCAGAGCATTTGGTGACTTTTAATATGAAGCATGAAAGGCAGGGGCCAGGGGAATAGGATAAAGTTGGTGCTAGCAATGGACTGCAGAAAGAATAAGCAGCATGTTTCAGATGCGCCCTGTGGCATTCTTCTGGGAATAATTGTGTTATCTGTTGCCATGAATTGTCCAATATATATTGGGTGCAATTAGGTACTTATTGAATGCTTATCTTTTGTCCAGCTCTACCAGAAGCTGTGGGAAATATACAGAAAGTAAGTCAATAACATGAACATCTTCAAAATGCTGGCATTATTTTTTATTGTATTGTTATTTTATAAACAGGTTTGAACCACTGTTGGTTGAATCTACAGATGCGGACCCCATGGATGGGGAGGGCTAACTGTACTATAATTTCTGCTCAGTTTACTTACAGAAACACTGACTCTAACAGTGGCAAATTAACTTGCCCAGCATAACAAAGCCAGTAAACAGTAGACTCAGAAATAAAATCTCAGCAGTCTAAAGCCCAAAGCCTGCAGCTTCACCATCACACCATACAGGACTTACTGTATGAAAGTAGTTAATAAGGTTAAATAACACTAAATATTACTGAGGAACAAAACCTGTGGTAACATGAAATTTGTTTTAGGGCAGGAGGAAGAGATGAGGCTCACAAAAGAAACTGCATATGCAATAACATGCCCAGGGTCATTGACAAAAAGGCATAAATCTGGGCTAGATGATGGCTACAGGGTTGAATGCCAGGAACAGCGTTGTCACTCAATATGCACTGGGATCAATCAATTAAATACTTATTGATCACTGATCATACATCTAGTAGTGACAGGCCTAGCATCTGGTAGTGACAGGCCTAGAAGTTGAGGATGAATGTACCCTCTTCTCACATTTTCCAGGCCTCAGTTTTATCTTCATACTAGTACAGGCCCAGGATACAGTTCATTCAGGCATGCATCATATTTCAGATCAACTCAAGCTGCCCCTTCCTCAAGGGGGCACAAATTCAAAAGCATTCCTGTGATTTTTTAAAATTATTATTTGTAATTTTTTTGAGACTCCAGCTTGGCTCTTTCATCCAGGCTGGAGTACAGAGGCAGTATCTCGGCTCACTGCAACCTCCACCTCCCAGGCTCAAGCAATCCTCCCACCTCAGCCTCCTGAGTAGCTGGGACCACAGGTATGCACCACCACACCCGCTAATTGTTTTGTATTTTCTGTAGAGACGGGGTTTCACCATGTTGCCCAGGCTGGTCTCCAACTACTGAGTTCAAGCGGTCTGACCGCCTTGGCCTCCCAAAGTGCCGAGACTACAAGCGTGAGCCACTGCACCTGGCCTTGATCTTCATCATACTCAGCTTCATCATGTTCAGCCTTATTACTCTGGGACAAAGCCTCTAGAAGCTCTAAGTGACATGAGCAGTGCAGTATTTTTAGTACATAGAATGAGCTGAAGAAGAAATAGAACAGTGTTTAGAAAGATAAATACCTCAGCTGGGCGTGGTGGCTCATGCCTGTAATCCCAGCACTTTGGCAGGCCGAGGCGAGTGGATCACAAGGTCAGGAGTTCGAGACCAGCCTGGCCAATATGGTGAAACTCTGTCTCTACTAAAACTACAAAAATTTAGCCAGGCATGGTGGCGCGCGCCTATAGTCCCAGCTACTTTAGAGGCTGAGGCAGAAGAATTGCTTGAACCTGGGAGGCAGAGGTTACAGTAAGCTGAGATCTCGCCACTGCACTTCAGCCTGGGTGACAGAGCAAGACTCTGTCTCAAAAAAAAAAAAAAAAGAAAGATAAATACCTAGCACATATAAGATGCATGCCTGGTATGCAATAAATAATTGTTAAAAGAAGAAAGAAACTTTAAAGAAGATATTCTAATAATCCATATTTGAGGAGAGAAGGACTCTTGCTGGTAGAAAAGGAGAACGAGAAATGAATCAAAAGAGTTTTCACAGGAAGAAAAAACATAATAGATTGCATGTATGGTAATGGAAAAAGAAAAGTCATGGACTACACCAACTTTTGAACCTATATACTGTGTTTGAGAAATTATATAACTGATAGATTCTGAGAATTAGAAGTTTCATAAGGGTAGGAATTCTCTCTCTTTTTCTCTATTGTAATCTAGAAACTAGCCACATACTTAGTTCATAGTAGACAGGCAATAAATAATGAGGGTGCTGAATAAATAATGTATTCATCTTAAGAAGAAAACCAAACTCTCATAATCCTCAAGCTGTAAGTCTCAACTCAGAGCAGTGACATTTACTGCTGGGAACCCATGTCTTAATGAGCCACTCTTACAGAAGGAACTTTGTTATATCCTTTAATAAGTTAGATCGGGAGAAAAAAGCCAGAGACAGGGAGATGTTTGAGGACCACTGCACTAGCACAAATGCCTAGTGGCATTCTTGATTTCAGGTTAGGGCTAGGATCGTGTCTAGAATGAAGGGCCTGTATTAGTTATTGACTGGATTCCTGAAACCAACTCCAAGATGAATTTATCAGGAAGGTCAGTGGACCCGTCACTTGCATAAGCCCCTAAATTTCTTAAATTTGTATATACTTTAGATGCCATAAAACCTGGACCTACCACGAAACTATGCGTCATATACATTAGGTCCAACTGGCACAAAAAATGATCTGAATTTCCCTCTTGTCTTTTCGTCATCCCAAATAACTGAAGTCTGCATCCTAAGCTTGGAATTAAAACTAAGTTTGAATTTTCGTTATGCCTTTACAAGCTCCATGACTTTAATATACTATTTAATTTCTCTGAGTTTCCGTTTCCTCATCTGCAAAATGGTAATATGAATAACTACCCTTCAGGGTTAGTATAAGCTTAAATGTGCATGAGAGTTCAATAAATTGAGTTCCATTATTATTACTACTTTTCTGGAAATGCTGATTTGCAAGAGTTATGTACCAGATTCAGAACATACATTTTATTTTTTTTAACTTCTGTTCTCTCAATATCCACTGAGTATGAATCTAAACTTAAGCACTAAGCTTTTATGAATAATATTCTGAGCTGCAGAGATTACTGTTTCACCAAGTTATTCCAAGCAATTTTTTCAGGCTGAACAAAAACCAAATTTATCATATAACTTAGTGGTCTTTTTTTTTTTATCATCTGGAAACAAAAAAAAAGCCATGAACACCAATGAATAGGCCTGCCTAGTGACTCATATCTGTAATCCCAGCACTTTGAGAGGCCGAGGCAAGAGGATCACTTGAGCCCAGGAGTTTGAGACCAGCCTGAGTGACATAGTGATACCTCACCACTACAAAAAATAATGTAAAAAATTTGCCAGGTGTGGTGACGCATGCCTGTAGTCCCAGACACTTGGGAGGCAAAGGTGGGAGGATCACTTGAGCCCAGGAGATCAAGGAAGGCCACAGTGAACGGTGATTGAAACACTGAACTGTAGTCTGGGCCACAGAGTGAGATCCTGTCTCAAAACAACAACAACAACAACAACAAATTCTATCTATCTATCCCAATGAATAAATGAACATACTTTTGTACTGTAATAAAGAGTGATTAGAATTTTATTATTTGCATAATCCTATTTTAAATAAAAATGGGCAGCCAGGTGCTGTGGCTCACACCTGTAATCCCAGAACTTTGGGAGGCCGAGGCGGTTGGATCACCTGAGGTCAGGAGTTCAAGATCAGCCTGGCCAACATAGTGAAACCCCATCTCTGCTACAAATACAACAATTAGCCAGGTGTGGTGATGCACACTTGTAATCCCAGCTACTCAGGAGGCTGAGGCAAGAGAATCACTTGAACCCAGGAGGCAGAGGTTTTTCAGTGAGCCAAGATTGTGCCATTGCACTCCAGCCTGGGCGACAGAGTGAGACTCCATCTCAAAAAGTAAATAAATAAAAGTGGACTCTAACATACTTTTTACTGAGGGGAGTGCTCTCACATTCTTTTGCTCTTAAATATGTTCTTCTGAATGTGTCTTCCACTTTATCTACTCATATCATTCTGGCATACGAAGAAAGAAACTAGGCCAAATCTTCCCCAAATATTTAAAGTCTACAGGCTTCTTGTCCTTGCAGTTATACTTAAGGATCCTTTAATTTTAAAGAAAATAAAATACCAAGAGCTACTCTGAATTCCAGAAGCATTTAGATAATTTTATCTAAACAATCTTAATAGCAGCTACCTGCATTGAAAGCATAGTCATACAAATGTGTGTAAACTATAATTTATTCTGTTACAGAGCTTAGTGTTCATTATTCTGGAAATAACTCCATATCCAGCTCCCTCCTCCCACCCACACCCTCACACTAGGAGTCCAAGGGGCACTAGTCATGAATCACTATTTTAGGCACTTCAGAATCAGTGGTCAGGGTGTCTTTGCCCATTTGTGTGAGTCTTGATGCCTTCCTAGCCTAAAAGAAAATAGAATATGAAGAAGGAAAGCACCTGGGCTACATTTAGATCATGGGCTTTCCAGACAAAGCCTCACTATGAACATATGAGAACAATCTCCTTTTCTAGACTGTCGTCAACCCAAATTCGAATTCCGGTTGTGCTGTTTATTAAAATGTGGGTGTCACCTAACCAAAATGGGCTTCAAAATCTTCTTTATCTGCTAATTACAAGTTATTTTATTTTATTTTATTTTATTTACTATTTACTTTCTATTTTTTTGAGACCGAGTCTTGCTCTGTTGCTCAGGCTAGAGTTCAGTGGTATGATCTTGGCTTACAACCTCTGCCTCCCAGGTTGAAGTGATTCTCCTGCTTCAACCTCCCAAATACCTGAGATTACAGGCACGAGGTACCTTGACTGGCTAATTTTTGTATTTTTAGTAGAGACGGGGTTTTGCCATGTTGGCCAGACTGGCCTCAAACTTCTGACCTCAGGTGATCCACTAACTTCGGCCTCCCAAAGTGCTGGGATTACAGGCATAAGCCACCGCACCTGGCCTGATTGCAAGTTACTTTAGAAGAAAATACCTTTTATCTGCAGCATCCTCTACCAGATCAAAGCACTCTCACATATGTTATCTCATATGAGCTACACAACAACTTTGAGCCGAGAGAAGACGAAGAAAACTGTTCCCATTTTTCAGATAAGGGAACTGAGTCTGTGATCACATGACTTTTTCAATTTAGATTTAATTAGTATTTAAGACAGATGCCTAGCAAGGTTTTCTGATTCTTGAACTAGTTAGTTTCTGAGTACCTCCCACTGGTACTTCCATGTCTATAAATCTATGATTCTAAGAATCATGGCCCATCAGAGAGACACTTTGCATGGCTTATGTCTGAGACTATTCGGTGGCTGGTAAGAACAGAATAATGCCACTATTCTTCAAGTTTTTCCAAAGGTTGCAGAATCAAATGCAAGTTATTTTTAACATTCTTTGTGAATTCAAATACCTGGTGAATATTGTGATTTTTATTTCGATGACAAGAACATCCATTTAAGTACCTTCCCTCTTTCTTCCCCTTCCCCTCCAACCTCTCTTTTTAACCCACAATCAGGGCCTGCTGGTACTAAGCCTTTTGGCATCTCTGGATGAATCTTATGTGATTTAAAATAGCTGCTACTGAGCTGTTGTTTAGTACTTTAGTCCACGTTGGCTTTAAGTGTGTACAACATAGAAAGAGTTCTTTTCTGAGGACTGACTCTAAGCTTCAAGAAATGTTGAAGGGTTTTGTTTTCCCAGAGCTGTCAAGTTTCTTTGAGAGAACTGAAAAGGAGAGAACTGAAAAGATGCAACAAAGGAAGATGTGAGAATGATTTAAAAAAAATTTTAAATATCTCTTTGGTTCTCTAATTTTTTTCAAATTAAAGTTATATTGCTAACCATTCCATAGCTAAATGCCTTTACCTTTGGATTGTTGTACTGTGGTGATTATGACCCTTATCTCGTGTGTGTGTGTGTGTGTGTGTGCGTAAGAGTGTGTGTGTAAGTGTGTGAGTGGACCAATGTTCCTTTCAGCCTTTTCTCTGAATGGTAAAGGTTTATCAGAGACTAAAAACTTATCTTTTCAAAATTGAATTTGTAGTAAAAATGGTTTGATGTAGAAGGGAGAAGGGGAAGTAGAAACAAAAGTAACATTGGAAGAATAGTAAGAGAAAAGCAGGAGACAGCAGATCCAAATTGTACAGCACACCATGTTTATGTGATTTACTTGGGGTTATATGTTTTTAAAAGCAACATATAAATGCATAGCAGGATTTTGGCAGATGAAATTATGTTGTGTTTACTTTAAGGCACTCGATGATAAACAGTTATTTAGTACAAGTAGTATGCCCGATGGTGCAAAGAACACTGAATTAGATATGGCTCCTGCAAAGGAGGTTTGAAATCTAAATACAAATTAGAGGCAGGATATAAAACACCCAGGAAAAAAACCTAACATTTAAACATGTAAAAATGTCATCATGGGCATTCTAAATTACTTCTAGACATAATTTGTAAAATTTCCTAACTGCACATACAAACAGTGTAAATAAAGTTATATTTACACAGATTCAATCTGTGCAGATGTAAGCACATGAATCTCAGACATGCCATTTAAAAGTGATACATTTAGCTGCTAAATATAGGCATCTACCTGAAAAGTGCTGTCTTTACTGTTCATCTCCCTTACATTTTTAATTACATTCAACTTCTTTATAAATTACAAGTTTGAATAAACATCCAAACATTTGTTATTTCTGAATAATATGTGCGTATATATTTCAGTAAAATTTTCTCTAAATGATTTTTAAATTTTCTATTAGGCTCCTGTAGTCTCTCTTCACTCACTTTAATAAAATATTTCACCGGTTTTTTTAAGTTGGCAAAATGGAAAATTGAAGAGCCGTTGAAGAAAAACAAACCAAATTCTTCATGTGAACAATCGTTTCACATTGATGTCTTGAAACAAGAAAGATTTCTCCTATTTATTTACCAGAGATGAGTACAGATAATTTCATTGTACATCGATTTTCTCTAAGGAGGGAGGAAATGTGGTCAGCTAAAACAAAGCACTGAAATGGGGAATCAGCTGCCGCAACATCTATTCTCATCTCTATCTTCACAATTTGCTCTGACTCTTAGAAACTCACTTGGTTTCCATGATCCTAGGGTTTTTTGTTTGTTTGTGTCTTTGTTTCTTTGTTGTTGTTGTTGTTTTCCTTTGGTGGTTATTTCATTTTTTGTTTTTTGTTTTGTTTTGGTTTTAATGAACATAATCAGACTTATAGTTGGAATTCTTGAGCTGTTTTGTTGAGATATTTAAATTGGTCTGCTCTATAAACAATATATTCATAAAATAGTAACCAATATAATCATACATCATTCGGGAATATAATCATATGAAATTCATGTAGCTAAGTGTTTAGTGAGCGCCTACTGCTTGAAGGGGACTGAGCTAGGCACTGCATAAGCGTATTTGGTCTTTAAATCACAACATACTTATGTAACTGTCATTATATGAAAATATAAGGCTCTTAGTAGGAAATACTGTGTGAAGTAAGTATAAAATTGTCCAAAAGAATATTGCCGTGAACTTTAAATACAATGACCTCCTTTATTTTTGAGAAATATTTGTTAAACACACAAAACAATTCAACTCTCTTGACCTGTTTTTATTGTTTTTGAATTACTGTTTTTAAATTTATGGAATATGTCCATTGTATACATTTTAAAAATTGGCATGAATATGTATATTTACATATGTATATAACTAGAAAAAAGCATCATCCTATACCAGAAACACATACATCTGTGCCTTTTAAAGTTATGAGTTAGGACTTACGGTATGACTATTTCTTTTTGTTTGTTTGTTTTGTTTTGTTTTGCTTTTGAGACGGAGTTTCGCTCTTGCTGCCCAGGCTGGAGTGCAATGGTGTGATCTCGGATCACTACAACCTCCACCTCCCGGGTTCAAGCGATTCTCCTGCCTCAGCCTCCCGAGTAACTGGGATTACAGGCATGCAGCACCACACCCTGCTAATTTTGTATTTTTTTTTTTGTAGAGGTGGCATTTCTCCTTGTTGGTCAGGCTGGTCTGGAACTCCCAACCTCAGGTGATCTGCCTGTCTCAGCCTCCCAAAGTGCTGAAATTACAGGTGTGAGCCACCACGCCTTGCCCACTATTACTATTTCTAATGAAAATCATATTATCTTTACTAAGAGTACTGCTATTTTTCCAGTTGCCAAGTTTCTTATGCTAGGCCTGTCTTCTTTTTATTTATGTTTTTCTTATTTATTTTTTTTTAGATGGAGTTTCACTCTTGTTGCCCAATCTGGAGTCCAGTGGCACCATCTCGGCTCACTGCAACCTCTGCCTCCCAGGTTCAAGTGATTCTCCTACCTCAGCCTCCCGAGTAGCTGGGATTACAGGCGCCTGCCCCCACTCCCAGCTAATTTTTGTATTTTTAATAGAGACGGGGTTTCACCATGTTGGCCAAGCTGGTCTCAAACTCCTGACCTCAGGTGATCCACCTGCCTCGGCCTCCCAAAGTGCTGGGATTACAGGTATGAGCCACTGTGCCCGGCCGTGTCTTCTTGATTATGGGAAAAGATAGGAAAATATAAATAAAATGTCCTTTCAAGTTGTTGATTTTATAATCATGCTTTTTAAAAAATTATCATTAAAAATGTTTTAGTCTTGGGTATTTAACAAGAAGTTCTGGGGCTTTTACTAGGTTTTATTTATATTTTGCTCTTCCCATCTATATTAGATAGGAATTTTGTTGGGTTATGATGACATAGAAACTCTGAAACACAGTGGCTCAAACAAGAGGCAGGTTAATTCCCATTCACATAACAGTTTGGATAGGCAGGGTTGTTGGTGTGCAGCAGCTGTACCATCTTAGAGACACAGCCTCCCTCCATGTAATAGCTCTGTCATCTTCAACTGTGGCTTCCATCTCTTGACCCACCATGGCTGCTCTGGCTCCAGCCATCATCTTTGTCATTAGCCAGCAGGGAGGAAAACAGGAAAGGAAATGCATGCTTCTTTCTTTTGAGGACATAATCTGAAATTTACACACATAATTTCTGAAATTATTTATGGTAGATGTTCAGACACAGCCACACTAGAAGACAAAATGAAGTAGTGAGATGCTTGCATCTATACACGGAATCTCTGGATGCAATAACCACAAATACCGCCTCATACAAGGGCGTTATGTCGATGACTCATGATAGGCAGCATTGTAGATGATCTTCTGAAATGATGACAATTCAGTAAAGTTTGGAATAAGACAACATAAAGGGCCAGGCACTGTGGCTCACACCTATAAGCCCGGCACTTTGGGAGACCAAGGTGGGCAGATTGCTTGAGCTCAGGAGTTCAAGACCAGCCTTGACAACATGACAAAAACCTGTCTCTACCAAAAATACAGAAAAATTAGCCAGTCATGGTGGTGTTTTCCTGTGGTCCCAGCTACTTGGGAGGTTGAGATGAGGGGATGGCTTGAGCCTGGGAGGCGGAGGTTGCACTGAGGGAGATCGCACCATTCAGCCCCAACCTGGGTGATAGAGTGAGACCCTGTCTCAAAAAAAAAAAAAAAAAAAGACAACATAAAATTTTCCCTTAATTTACTTTTCTGGAAAACTCAGTGCAAAATAAAAATCTCTGTGTGGGATGTGAACAGAATTAGGTGTGTATATTTATAAATTATCCAGGTTTTTACCAAGAAATGTCCAGCAGCTTGAAAGTCATGATAGATACAGATAAATTATTTGTTGTGTGAGACTGTGTCCTAAACGTTGTAAGACAATTACCACCTCTAGTCCTGCCCACTAAATTCCCTCCTTCAATTACTATGACAACCAAAAACAGCTCCAAAAATGTACAAAATGACGCCGCCACCACCCCTCCCCACCAGGACTGTAAAACTCATATTGACAGCTCTAGAGCTACAAGGCATGTTAGCATCTGGTCTCACTTTCAACATACCGCAGATAACAATATCACCAAACATTTCACAACGTTTGCATGTGAGTCTCAGATTTCCAGCCACTAATATCTATATCACTGCCCCCGATCGCCTGATGCTGCACATTCTAGGCTTTTCTTAGGACAGCATTTCACTTTTAGGTACCAAAGCATATGGCATGTTATGAGTTTAAGCTGCTATAATAAAGGAACCCAAAACTGAACAGACATTTATCTCCTTCTCCTATGTAAGTTCTTCCAGCATTCTAAGACTAAGAAGGCAGACTGACAACGTGAGGACCCTCACCACTACTCTCTTTCTGCTCTGTCATTCTCAACATCTACGATTTCCATTTCAGAGATCCAACATGACTGCTCTAGCTCTAGCCATCACGTCTGTATTCCAGCAATGAAAAGGGGGAAAAAAAATTTTAAGGCATTTTTTCTTCCTTAAAGGGCAAATCCCAAAAGCAGACAGACAATTTCTCTTACATCCCTTACTCTAGAACTTAGTGTTTTTATTTTTGATATTCTAAAACAAAAAATGACTAGTGACTCTAAGAATCTAGTAGGTATTTTTCTCCCAAACAGGTGGCATAGTGAAATGAACCCCAACTAGAAATTCTAATTCTGGTTGTACTGCTAACTAGCTTGGAGATCTCAGGCAGGTCATTTAACTTCTATGATTGTTTCTCCATCTGTAAAATGAGAAAAGGGGAGGTGAATAGGTTATTTCTAATTTCCCAATTCCAGAGTATAATAGCCAGGACATCATTATGACTAGACTAAATCTTAAAACTTTTTTCCTACAAATTTTGCAATCTGTTCATTGTAGGTGATTGATTTTTCAGAACTCATTCCAATTTTATAAAGTAAGTTAGGAACATGGAATTTAATGAAAGAACATTTTACTTTAGATTTTTGTCATAATGCTCTTAAACAAATTTTAATGCTTTTAAACACTTACCACATGCCAGACACTGAATTAGACACTACAGATAAAATGCAGAGCAAGATTGGCACAGTGTCTTCCCTCATGGAAAATACAGACAAATAGAAAATAATGGAAACGCATAGCAAGTGCTTGAAGGAAGTGTATAAATGTCTAAATGAGACACTAACAGAGGTGACCAGCTTTAAATAGGGTGATCACAAAGACCAGAGGCCTTAGAAGCAAAGGAGCTGGTTGTGCACATTGTGGGGCTAGTGAGAGCATTCCAGGCAAAGCAGGGGTTGCTTGTATAAAGGCCCTAGGAACCTGAGAAAAAAAACTGAAAAATAAACACGGGCCAGGTCATACAGGTACTGACAGGCCTTAGTAAGAAATTCGAAAGTATTAAGATTTATTCTCAGGACAAGGGGAAGGCAATGAAGGGTTTCAAAAATTATGTGAATTAGCTATCAGTCTAACATCACTTTTGCTTTTGTTGGATGGAAGTAAAAGAGAAAGCAGAGAGACCAATAATCCAGGGAGAAATGGTGGCAGTTGAGACAAAGGGGTGGTAATAAGAGAAAGAAAAAAAAATACCAGTATAAACTGCAATTTTAAAAGCTTAATTTTATACCTAATGGTATATACAATCAATCAACGAACAATCACATTTTGAGGTCCTACCATAGGTCCAGATGGAAGTGTAAAGGTGAATGATATATTGTCCCTGCCCTCTAGGAACTTATAATTTATTTGTGGGGGAACAGCTAACAAATAGGAAACCATATCAACAATCTTATAAGAATTTCTCTGATACCTTATAAAAAGTGATTTATTTCTCTTATGTCTTTGGATTAACAGGGAAATATGTAGAAATCTTAAAATATCATGTCTGTGTTGTATCCTGCTATTGTTTATTATGTTTACAGACTGATTTTCCTGTGCAAATACCAGAATGCAACCAATGTCCAAATGGACGTTTCTTTCTTTTCCACATATTATATTTTTTCTTACTTAGGCAAGCTCTTGGATGTGGAGTAGGTACCAGATTGTGCTGATGGTAAGATTAAAAGAACACTCCACTTACACTTTACCAGCATATGATGAGATCTCACTCACGCCTGCCTACAGAGACCCTGAACTCTCGCCTTTTCACACACCCACATTGGCAAACACCTCAGCCTAAGAGACAAACTCACAGATGGCAAACATAGGGTATTTGCTGTCTAGAAATTATATGAAACTGATTAAATTTCAAATAAGAAAGAAAGATCAAATGTAGCGAATGATCTCATTTAAAATAATCAGTGCACTGTATAGAAATATCTTTTCCGACCGGGCGTGGTGGCTCACGCCTGTAATCCCAGCACTTTGGGAGGCTGAGGTGGGCAGATCACCTGAGGTTGGGAGTTGGAGACAAGCCTGACCAACATGGGGAAACCCCATTTCTAATGAAAAACACAAAATTAGCCTAGCGTGGGGGTGCACGCCTGTAATTCCAGCTACTTGGGAGGCTGAGGCAAGAGAATCGCTTGAACCCAGAGGCGGAGTTTGTGGTGAGCCAAGATCACATCACTCCATTGTACTCCAGCCTGGGCAACAAGACCAAAACTCCATCTCAAAAAAAATACACAAAATAAAAAATAAAAAAATAAAAAGAAATATCTTTTCCCAACAGTATCTTGGAATAAGCTAAAAGTAACATGCCTCAGACTTAAACGTCCTCGATGAAAGCGGCTATAGTTTTGCTACTTAAATTACTCTTTCAGGTAAATTTTCAAATATTATTGGCATTGGAGAACTTCACGTGAAAACCTCATGCCCATGGCCTAGGGTTCTCACCCCGTACCACAGGTGTGAGCACCATCAGACTTGCACGTTCACAACAGGAACCCCAGTTCTTGTGTAATGTGTATACCTCTCCAAGTCTGTCGACAGCAACAGGAATGAGGAAAGTAAAAGGATGCCAGAGGCCTAACACTCATGGCCATTACCATTCCCAGAGTGCCTTTTGCAGGAGTAGGGAATGGCAATTCTGATATCCTGGACACATTTTTAACTGAGTAATAACACTTTGCCTACTTAAATGCCCCCTGTAGTTTCAATTAACTGGGCATGCTTCTGAACATTCTTTTGCTGTTAGGCGAGGCATGGTTACAGCCGACGCGCATTGCTTCAACAGTGAATAAAAGTGCGTTCTCATCTAGAACCAACTTTTCAAACCTGTGCAAGGGTAAGGATATAATTTAAACATTTAGGCCCTAATTTGCAAGACATTTTCAGAATAGTAAGGTCAATAACACTTGTATAACATTTCCACCCCGGGAAGAGGGCATAAAATCTAAGAATACAGTGGCTATTATTTTGATTATCAATTCAATAAGTAGAATCATGACATTATTACTATTGAATGCCTAGTTAATAACCATATAAGAATACTTCAGAGCTCAATAGAAATATAAAGGATATTTATAATGCAGCAATGGATTATTCAGATTTTACAATAGTTATTTTTTGGCAAATAATGTTGCTTATAAAAATCATAGTCCCCTATCTCAACATTTCTTCCACTATTCTATGGGAAACTGTTGTCCGTGGAAATCTTAACAGATGTCTGTCAACAACTGTTTATGTTAACCAACAAGTCTAGAATATACTGGGTCGAAGTTAAACACTTTTTATCTTGTTTTTTTTTTTTTTTTTTGGTTTTGCTGTTTTTGCAAAGCCTTAATAATATGCTAACGTTTATTTTGAACTTTAACATAAGTGATCTAGCATGTAGGGCTGTATTTCCACAATTAATGTGACTATAGGGCCCTGGAACATATATGCTACGGTCTGAATGTTTGTGTCTCCCCCAAAATTCATATGTTAGAATCCTAATTCCCAACATGATGGTATTAGGAAACGTGGCCTTTGGTAGGTGATTCAAGAATAAGGGCAGAGCCCTCACGAATGGAATTAATGACCTTACAAAAAAGTCCCAAGGGAGTTGTTCACCCCTTCCATCATGTGAGGAAATGGGCAGAAGGCACCATCTTTGAAGAAGCAGGCCCTTGCCAGATGCCAGATCTGCTGGCACTTTGACCTTTGACTTCCCAGCCTCTAGAACTGAGAGAAATACATCTCTGCTGCTTATAAGTCACCCATTTACAGTATTTTGTTAAAGTAGTGTGAATAGACTAAGACAATATGTTAACACATTTTTTCTATTTAAAATGCAAATTTATTTCTGATTACTTCTTACCCCTTCTACTGCTGCTACCCCAACTGGAATCAACATCGCCTTTCACTGGGTTACTATGACAGCCTTACGAATTCAATTCATCTTCCTGCTTCTAGCCCTGTCCCTTGACAGTCTATTTTCAAGAGGCAGTCAACAACATCCCTTAAAAATCTGCAAAGAACCCTATGATGGTTTCCCATTTCCTTCAGAACAAACGCCAAAGTCCTCACCATGTCCTGAGAAGCCATAGGTTATCTCACCTCTCCCTCTCCTCGAGTTTTTCTAAACTCATCTCCTTTTGCCTACTCGGTCTGTTGAAAGTTTCTCAATACACCAGGAATGCTTCCATTAAAGCATATTTACACTGGGTGTTCTGTCTGCTTGGCAGAGCCTTCTCTAGATAGCCACATTGTACATTCCCTCACTTCCTTCCAGTCATTTGCTCAAGTGGTGCCTTCTCAGTGAGTGGGACCTGCTCTCACCAACCCACCTGTTCCAGATGCTAACCTCTACCCTAACCCATCTGGCAACCCTGATTCCCTTTATCCCACTTTTCCCTGGATCCACTGCATTTATCATCTATGACCATGCTATAAAATTAAGTAACTTATTATGTTTATTTCTGACTCCAACTAGAAAGTAAAGTGCAGGGAGGCACAGATTTTATTTTACTCTGATGTAGCTCTAATTTCTAGAACAGTGTCTAGCATGTATTGGGTTTTCAATAAATATTTATTGGATAAAGAAAAAGAAAAGAATGTTCTCCATAGAGGTGTTTTTAAAATCAAAATGTGTCATAAAATGAAATGTTTCTTTTTTCCCTGTTATAATATTTATGGTGTTTGTTATAGTTATTTATGTCTTCGAATCTAGGAATATAAATCGGGGGATACTTGCATTTTTCCAAACTCGCTGCCATCAGAGTTAATTTAATATCTGGCAAAAAGAAGAAGCCGAATGTCATCTGTGACTTCTCTTTTTCTAATTTTATCACTCCTTTCTCTGTACCCAAAATTAATTTTTTTGCCAAGTTCCCTAGCCCAGCCAACTGTATTTCAATAATAACGTCCTCATTAATTTCCTTCCCTCCTTCCCTGCTAGGAAGGGCACACATAGAGAGACAACTGCCAATAATCCGACACGGGAGGCCGGAACTCTATCATAGGTGGCCTTCAAGGCAATTAAACTTTTCGTGGTAAACAATAGCGAGCCACTACCTTTTTTAAAGCAAGATCAGAATTTTTAGAAAGGTAACTCTGACAGTGATGTATCAAATGACCTGAAGGTCAGCAGAACTCTCATTTCTAATTCTGCACGAACTCTTGATCTCCTGCTATGTGATGATCTTTCCTTCAGTTTCTCATCTGCTTTCTCTTTGGCCACCTACTCACATCTCAAGCCTGCTCCTTCTCCAAGAGCCTGGGTGTACAGCAAAGACCCAGATCACAAGACATCCCTGGTTCCATCACCTTTGCACCTTTGACGTGTTTCTACTCTTTTTACACACTCTGACCAGATGAGAACAAAGGGACAAAGGAGAGAAAAAGAAGGGCTCGACATTTATTTCTTATAATCTCTAAATAATCTCTTATAATCTCTAAATATA
The DNA here is from genome assembly GCF_000951035.1 of Colobus angolensis palliatus. Taxonomy (NCBI): domain Eukaryota; kingdom Metazoa; phylum Chordata; class Mammalia; order Primates; family Cercopithecidae; genus Colobus; species Colobus angolensis. The sequence continues at coordinate 10,051,176 of NW_012117488.1, read as the reverse complement.
ATGTGAGTTAGTCCCACCTTCCAAGTAAGGGGATTGAGGTTTGAAACAGTAAAGTATTTTACTCAACATCAAATAAGTAGTGGGATTCAAGCTTATAGCTGCCCAGAAGAATAAAAACAGTAAGACTGACTGACTTTTTTTTTAGTTTTGAGACTGATTCTTGCTCTTTTGCCCAGTGGTGTGATCTCAGCTCACTGCAACCTCTGCCTCCCGGGTTCAAGTGATTCTCCTGCCTCCCCAGTCAGTAGCTGAGATTACAGGCATGTACCACCATGCCAGGCTAATTTTTGTATTTTTAGTAGAGACAGGGTTTCACCATGTTGGCTAGGCTGGTCTCGAACTCCTGACCTCAAGTGATCCGCCCGCCTCGGCCTCCCAGAGTGCTGGGATTACAGGTGTGAGCCACTGAGCCTGGCCTGACTGACTTCTAATGAGCACCTAAGTTCCAGATACTGAAACATATCCTTTACATGAATTATTTAAATTCCAATAGGCTTATGGGGAGCTTCAGTTGTTATCCCCATTTTAGAGAACAGGAGACCAAGATTAGGAAAATTAAGTAATTTTCCAAAGTTCACATGGCTAATAAATGATGATTCTAGGACCAGAGCCCAGTTTTATCTAACTGGGGTGAGAGGTCCTAACCCCCACACTATCAATAAACTCCAGTGCTTCCCAGTAGGTCATCTTGCCTCCTGCGGTATGGAAAACAAGAGCCACAGGGCACACACTGGCCTGGCCCCGACCATCACTACATGACGGTCTGTCAGCCTTGGGTGTCAGTGAGCCCCTGCTCTCTCTGCTGGCGGCAGGCCTAGCGCAGCTGTTTATCCTGCCACTGGGTGCCGGGGGAAAGGAATAGCTCTGGATGGATCAGTGCTCCTAAAAATAGATTTTTTTTCTGTACTGTTTCCTGCTTTAACAATTTATATCCCAGCCACCATCACCACCTGCCCCTAGAATCGTGAGGAAGAAAGAAAACTCTAAAGCTTAAGATGCAAGAATTCTAGTTGAATTTCAATTGTGACTATCAAAGCAGAAAAGTCGTCTGTAAATATTAAAATTGTACCATTATCTTCTGCCCAGCACTGTGGGTTACATGTGGACTTGGCACCATTTTATTTGGGAACACAAAGGCCGGCTTACTCCTTTTTCTTTTTGAATATTCACTTAGCGCTGGCTCAATACTTGAGGTTCGTGGGTAAAGGTTTCTCAATTAGATAGTTAATTTCAATCTAAAGAGTTATTACTCCAAATACTCTGTGATATGAAGACTGGTGTGAATAAAGACAGAAAAATTTCATTCCCATAGATATAGCATAATAATAATGATAAATTAGGAACATCACAGACGTGCTCACTCCATGCTTAGATCTGCCAAGAAATGGCGTTTATTTCTTTTTAATTGATTGGGTCTTCTTCATAATTCCACATCCACTGGGCAGTCTAGAGAAGTTATTTCAGTTACATTGTTGATTCCATCTTATTGGACAATTCAACCCATCTCTTTATGTAACTCAGTTTCTGCTTCCATGAGTAAGAGAAACACTTGTCAGATTTCCAGCCTCTCCACCTGGATTTATATGGATTTATGTGAAATGAGTGCCGTGAACATAATCTTAGGGAAGGTGGAGTCCTGGAGTTGAAGAGGTGTCCTCTAAGCTCTCCCGGTCTGGCCTTCTCCTGGAGGTGGTCATCTCAGGAGGGACTTGTCCATCCCCAAGGCATTCTGAAGCTTCCATTGCTAGCAACTGCCTTTGGTGATATTCATTCATGTTTTGTTCACTTAATTCTTATAGTGTTTCAGGGCCTCACTAGCCATCTCCCCTTGTTGATCAACCTCCCATCTTCACTTTTGCAGAAAATAATGATTCCTAATGGGATCTTTATCTACCGTGAATCGCTTCATTTTCTTTTCTTTTCTTTTTTTTCTTTTCTTTTCTTTTTTTTTTCTTTGAGACGGAGTCTGGCTCTGTCGCCCAGGCTGCAGTGCAGTGGCCTGATCTCGGCTCACTGCAAGCTCCGCCTCCCGGGTTTACGCCATTCTCCTGCCTCAGCCTCCGGAGTAGCTGGGACTACAGGCGCCCGCCACCTTGCCTGGCTAGTTTTTTGTATTTTTTAGTAGAGACGGGGTTTCACCATGTTAGCCAGGATGGTCTCGATTTCCTGACCTTGTGATCCACCCGTCTCGGCCTCCCAAAGTGCTGGGATTACAGGCTTGAGCCACCGTGCCCGGCCAATGGATTCATTTTCTTTAGACCACCTGCTTTGGCAAAATTGCCAGGCAAGACCTTCACCTACTTCCAGCCAGATGCCCCTAGTTCATTTCACAGGACACTCGGAAAAGCTACCATACCATACAAGAGCTGAGGGAGATTCTGAGGGGTTAAACTCAGGTCTTTCTACAGAAAACCACAGTAAGCCACTGAATTTAATTTTATGTAAAACCCTCAGTAGTTAAGCAGAAGGAACGTGTAAAGCGATAGCTTCCCATCCTCTTGAAGGGGCAGAAGGCCCTTTCCCCTCACCATTCCCCTCAAATTCTCTAGAACATCTCTATACTCTTCTCTCACTCAACCCCCACCACCAGGAATTGGTGAAAACTAGAGAAGCTGGAGCAATGTTCTCCTATTTCTCTGTCTTCTACCAAGAATCCAGTGGGAACTGAGGAGCCAGGCGTTTCCTGGCTTCTTCCTAACCTACCCTGCGCTCACTTTCATTTAAGACTCTCTAGTATTATTTGTCTGGCGGCTTCTCAAAAGTTAAAGAAGAAATAAAGGAATTTAGAAAATCTTTTTCTTTCTTACAGTCCAAATTTCATGACTATTGTCTTGGCAAAGTAGTCAAAGGAGCCAGCTTTTGAGATTCAAAACTGATCAATGGCTTCTTTGTTCTAATCTTGGGAATGCCTAGCTTCTCCTTCCCAGAGGCTATGTGCTTGGGAGGTAGAAGTTTGCAACAAGGGAACTTGATTTAAGGGATAAGTGTCAGTGCTTTGATTTACTATCTCAAACGATTTCAAATAATTCTCGTTATAACTCCCACCAAAATAACAACATTAGATTCTTACTATGTCAGATATTGTGCATCAATGTTATTTTATGTTTTACTTAATTTTTACAACAACCCTGTTATGAAAGTCTTATTACACACATTTTCAGAGTAGAAAATCAAGTCTCAGAATGATTCACACAGCCTGGAAGGAGTTCTTTCTCTTATCCACTGCAGTCTAAAATAGTGTTTCTCAGTTTGACTACAGCCCACACAAGAAATATAATTTATGTCCCAATCCAAATACACACATAACTGAAGAAAGAGTTTCACATAACAATACTTAACTTGCACTCAATTTCTTATGTTCTGTGCAATTCTCTTCCTTTCTTTTTTTATTCTTTTTAATGCTAATCACAATCAACTAAATTGATTTCATGACCTACTAAAGGGTCATAATTGACAGTTGAAAAATGCTGCTCCAGCACCTGCAGCATCAATATTACCGAATTCTAGTAGAAATTACATCAAACTATTTAGCCATTTGGAAATCAGGCTAAGGTAATTTTTCATATACAAGTTATAATTGGGAGCGCTTCAGTATGAAAGACTTGAAGCAAGTAAAATAGTGAGTTAAATGTCAATTAAATACTGTTAGGTAGCTTTAAAATTACTTAGCAAGAGGAAATCCGGAAGCTGAACAAATACAGATTGTGGTTTACTTGCCATTTTTAAGTAGTTTCACAAAATCTCTTTGGGTTAGCCTCTCAGAACTTGTATCTAGGTATTTTCACTCTTAATTTTGATCTGCAGGACATAATTGTATTCCAAGGTTTTTATTTTTCCCCAAGGATTCAGATTAAAATGTAGCATTGTTTTCATCCAAATTGTATTCCAAATCTCTAAATAATTTCAAAGAAGAAAAGCTTTCATGAGTCCCAAATTCTTGGATGATTAAGGATTTGAGTCAGTGGACATTCTGCATTTGGAGTGCGCAAGATAAACTCCAGGCTGATGATGTCAATTAATTTGGGAATGAGTGAATGATATTTCAAAAAACAGAAGGTTGAGAAGGTGTTCAAGAGTTTCCAGCCCGTAAAGGCTAGAAAAAGCCAACAGATTTCTGCCTTTCAGTCCAAAGCTCATTACAAAGTTGTATGTTGGAGTGCTTTGCTTTAGGCAACTTTCAAGTAAATCAAGAAATGAGCCCTCTCCCATGTTTGCTGCACTTTCCAGTTCTCACTAAATTATACTTTTGACCTCTGAGACATTTGCAATGGCACAAGGATGTGGTTACAAAATTGGATTAGTATTACCAAGCAGATCCTTTTGACATGCTGGAAGACCTAATCCATCAGTTACCTACTGAAGCCAAATGGATGACGTTAGTAGCTCCTTAGGGTAGGTTTTGAGATACACAACTGGAGGACAAAACAGAAACTTTTGAAAATATGGAAAAGAAACTATGCAAAACAAAGGAAAGGAAGAATGCTCGAATAAATGCTGGGAGACCTAGATTCTGGTCCTGCAACCACCACGGAATAGTTTCGGAAGCCTTACAAACTTTGACCTTTTTCGATTTCAGATTTCTCACCTGCAAATGTCTTCTGTAGCTTATCACCTGCAAATGGTCTCCTAGTAACTACTGACATGCCAAACAGTTGGGATCAATTCTCTCCCTCAAATTGCACACAAGATTGAAATCACCATATTCTTCAATACTCTCATTAGATAAATAAATACAATTCAGAGATTACTATAAATAAGCAATCCTCCTGGAATCCAGCACTACTGGGAAGAACCTAGCCACCAGTGGTTTTAGGAGAGAGTTAAGGGAGAAGGCATAACCTGTAAACAAGATCATGGGATGAGAAATTCACACAACCTGTAGAGGGCACTAAGGTACTTTTTAGAGAAAGAATCAGACGGATGGGCATGAGAGGTACCTGTTACCCCCAAAGGAGAAATAAATGGGAAGAAAGGATGAGTGAATCTTCATTCATCGTTCCTCACACGGTTCTGTTAATCCCTGCCTTCTATCCCAAGTAGACAATAATCACAGTAATCAGTGATTACGAAAGATAAACTATTAACTGATAGAAAAGGGAAAAAATTACAAAAAGAAAAGCTTCTTTGTAAGGATTTGATAAATGAGCCCTTGATGCCTAATAACTTCAGGATTTGCCATTGGTCAGAATTAGGAAATTCAAGGAGAAAATGTTTGAAGCTCTTGCCATATTGATTATTGGCAGAGCAGAGGTAAATTAGGGGGAAGATCCAAGGAGTATCACAGGGTAAGGTCAAAGGATAGCACAGATGGAAGATGCAAGTCAATGCCTTATATTACAAGATTATTTCTCAGAAAGGAATGAATAGGATTCAAAATGATGCCCAGAAATGCCCTCACTTTTGTATAATTCTTAACAATTTGCAAAACCTTTTGTAAAGCTGGAATCTCATTTGATCCTCATGACAGCCATTTACAACTGAAGGTGTAGAGAGGTGATGTGGCTTTCCCAAAGTAACACAGTAAATTTCAAAGCTGGGTCTTTAATAGAAATTAATTTCCAGTGATTTTTAACAGAACATCGGGCAGTTCTACCAACCCAGAGTGCTTTCGGGGACTTATTCACAGTGGAAAAATTCTGTTACAAGCCCAAGAGATGTCAGTTTATGTTGTAAAGTGAAAATCAAATGGCAGATATTCACAAAGCAAAATAAAGACAATTTCTCATCACAGGCTTTGTAGCTCTAAGAATCTAACAGGAGTTTTCACAACACAAATGGCTAATGTTAGCAGCATGCCGAGTTGGCAGTCATGCAGTCTGCCTGATCAACAATATGCCATTCTGTTCGAAATTTATCCTGTTAAAATTCCTCTGGGTAAAGGTATCATTTCCAAAATGTCCCTATCAGAAAGTAAATAGAATTTGTAATAAAAGCTAATAGAAGAGGTGGGAGCATATATGGTTTCTGTTCTACCCCCCTTACAGAAAAAAAAAAAAAAAAATTCATTACTGCCTATATTCAGATGATTACTGTCCCAAGCCAAAGCTCCAGGAAGGGAATCTAGAGTCAAAACAGGAAGAACAAGTTTGGGTGTGAACTCCACAGGGAAGCCTCAGGCTGAGACATGATGATGTCATCGGCTTCAGGAGGGGCTTTGAAGTCAGACCCAAGGTTGAAACCCAGCTCTGCCTCTTAGAAGATGTACTGAGATTCATTGAGCTTCATTTTCTATGCAATGAGGATGAAATTCTGATCCTGCAAGTTGATGGAAGGATCAGAAATAATACATGTAAGTGTTTGTCACATAATAAATCCTCAATAGGTGGAAACTAGAATTTTTGGGTCCCAGATGCTTGACGGGAAATGGGGCACAGAGTAATGTTGAAAGCCCTAAAGACAGGTTTTCCCTCTTTTCAAGTCTGCTAAAGACTAGCCCTGACGCCAGGTCTTGCAGAAGGTCTGTATATCCAACAGACTAGGACTTTTTCAGAAGACAGCTTTTGTCGAATGTCACCTTGAGTCCCCAAGTGTAACGATTTATTATACTTTGATTTGTACAAGTCCTCCAAGATCAAAGATGGATTCTGAATGTTAGTTGTCAAATGAACAAACGATTGTGGAAATATAAAAGCAAAGCAATTCATGTTGCCTTAGGAATAGCTCATTTGCAAAATCTAATATGCTATTACATTGACATATTTCCTCATTTCATCTATTAAATGTTCCATTTTGGTAAAACTAGTTTGTCACAACCAAATGCTGTGATTATGTGCATTTACGTGTACATCATATGTGTATAGTCTGCCTATAGTGTCTAAAGAACCCTGGGTCTGAGTTGAAAAAAGGAAATTAAGATCTAGGTGTGAATGAACAGTCTCTGCATTTCAAATATCTTTGAGTATGACTACCTTCTTAAAAATACTTAAAATACACAGCTTTTTAAAATTTTAGTTCTTCTAGCACATCAATCAATCAAACTGTAAATTGTTCTTCTAAAAATGTCCATTTGGAAAACTTACGAAAAATAGATCCCATGAATTGAAATACTCCCTGAGTTAACTGAAATGTGTTAGTGGGAACTGCTTATGAGATATTATATTGGAGGTAAGGAATCACTTTCCTGTTCCCTGAGATTTTGTTATCATCTTCCATCTTGGACTTGGCTTATTTTATTTGAATCTGCCTTTATTTGACCTGGGAAAAAAATGTTTATGTAAAAATTGACCCGTCTCTGGCTCTCGCGGCAGCTTGTCTGTGGTATAGATGAGTGTGCTGGTTCAAATTCCTCTGTTCACTGTTGACTAAGACCTTGAAGAGTTCTTCAGGCTCCACTAGGCCCGAGAAGAGTCTATTGAGAGTCTCAGCCTTTTTCTTCCTGCCAAGTTACTTTTTTATTAGGTAGATAAACTCCTGAATTGTTGAGAAACAGCTGTTCGAAGAAGGATTTGGCTGATCCTCATGAGGTTTCTGGGTGCATGGGAGATATATTTGCTTCTGGGATCCATTGGTCCTTAGCACAGTTAGACCTGGATGACCTCTCTTTCTTGCTCTATAAAGGTTTCTGGAATGTGATGGAAATGCAGCACTGCTTTTCAGGGAAAGCCGCAGCCACTCAATCAATTTCCTTTTGCTTTCTGTCTCCCATCTAAGTGTGAATCTCTCTCCATAAATGTTAGTCTTTAAAATTAGGATTTCAGGTAATTTAATGTTTACTAGATGAATGCTAACCACATAAAGTATCTGAAACTTTACTTAGAAAAAAAAAAAAGAAAGAAAAAAACCCCCCAGAAAACTATGAATTCTGACTAAGACTAAGCCTGGTCAGATACATGAAAGGGTTTAAACTGTTCATTTTCATATATTGCTCAAGTAAGCAAAACTAAAAGCATTTAATTTCTTTAATAATCTCAGACATGGTTTTCTTATAATGTACTACACAATCTGTATTGATTACTCCGTCGGTGAGATGCACATTTAATAAACATGTATTCCAAAGTGAAGCGTAAAATCAAAGTTGAAATTACTATTCTTGAAAGCCACTTTTCCCACCAGTGTGTCAAAACAAAGTGATTGGGGGACAACAAAGACTTACACTTTAATTGTTTCTTGAGAAACAAATTGATAATAGGCATTAAGATGAAGAAGGCATTTACAGACAGCAGAGGAATAAATTCCATATTTTTTCAAAATATGTTAGTGTGGAGATGACTTCCACCCAATCATTTGGGAACAGAAAAGAGCTTAGCTGGAAGTTGTAAAGGAAGAATAAATTTTTAGTGTTTCTGAAAAACACATAAAAATTTTCAGTATTATTTAAAAAGTATTGAATTGATAAAAAGTTTAAATATCAAATTTGATCCACTATATGTACCATTTATATATACATATAATAAAGATTAGATTATAAACTTTTACCATTATTTTTGCAAAGGACATTATTTACATATAAGAGCAAATTTCTTTGCCAAATTTAAGCTCCCAGTTTTTGAACTTTTAGTATCTCCCAAAGCAGTATTTGCAGCTATGCAAAATTTTTTCACATCTTTAATGCTCTTCAGAAGAGGTCTATAGAGGGCAAATTGTAAATGTGTAAAGTGGTAAATAGAAGGAGTGATTCAAAGGAAAAGCAAATTGACATTTGCAGTAGTAGAGGGTACTGTTGTTTTTGATTTGTTATATGCCTTAATCTGGTATGCTATTTCACCCTTCATGACACACATCAATACCTTCTTTATGTCTGGCTATTACCACTCATTTAAAAATCTATTTTACATGATTCTTTCAGCCAAAAAAAGACCATAATGACATAGAATACAGCATGTGCTTCATAAATTCTGTAAGAATCAATACTTTGGCTGGGGAATTTGTCAGTCTCTCAAAGTTATGCATCATTAAACTTTACTGTTATTCCAGTGGACTCTTCCTCAAAGTTCAGTACCTTGCTCATATTGGAGAAATGCTTTTAGAGCCAGGAAAGCCAGAGAGAGGCAAAAGCTACTTAAGCAGTGGGATATATACCTGCAGATGATGCTTCATTTGCAAAATGCAAATAGAACCAACTCTGTTTTGCTTATGTATGGACAGGTAGTTTATAAGCTTCAGGTTCCATTTATCTAAAGGCCCTGTAGATGATATCCACACAAGTTTGGAGAATATGGGAAATATTCTTCTACTGACCAGATTCCTCCTGCCTTCTAATAATAACCTCTGACAATTCCAGCAGACAGGTTAAAAAACAGATGACAGCTGGATTCTTCACCCATTTTACACTAGTTTCTGGATTAACTTGCAACGAGAACATGAGAGGTATTTGGTGTTTGTCATAATGACTGGTTCCAGTAGACACTTTCTTTTCAGCCACGCCTGTAGGGATTCCAGCTGTAATCATGGCTCCTATGAATGGTCTCATCAGCATCAAAACCAAATATTGGCAGAGTGCCATTTGTGAGTTGTCTCCTGGTTTCACCCCAGTCTCATCAGTCAAAATCTCATTATTCTTCTAACCATATGAAATACATGAGGTTCCCAGAAGTGACTAAGCTCCTGCTGCTGGGTTCAAGGCTTTGGCTTCTGTAGTTCCTTTCACCTGTCCTGCTATTTCCCCCCTTAGCTATTACTTTCTCTTTTATTTGGGCAAAAAACTTTTGAATGTAATAAAGAAATGGCAATAACTTGTACATACATTAATTCAAAATATTTTCACTAAGCACCAGATAGAATAGTTCCCAATCTTTTCACCGAGAACCCCTTTGCAAGAATGCCTAAAACTTAATCAGTTTATGTAGGCTTTTAGTCAAGAAATATAAAGCTGCCAATCAGAGTTTCTAATGACCATGAGATGACCAGGTTAACAGCCTTGAGGTCATATTATATGAGCTTTTAAAAGCTTTGTTTAACCTATACATTCTAACCAAGGGGATTTGTCGGCATCAGGCTGGTAATCACAGGTCCATGTGATTCCAGATACCATATACACACACAACAAAAAGAGAAAGACGATATGATCCCTGTATATTTAAGGAGAATAATGTCTGATTCTCACAGATGTACAATTAGTGAGGGACAGAGAGACAGGTGCAAAGCACTAGCCCACAAGGGAGAAGCAAGTAAGGGCAGTAGAAGAGATAAAAGTCCTGCACCCTTGGGATGCAGCAAAATGGGTGCTGGGAGGCTCCAGGGAACAGACACATGAGTGGATGTCAGTGCATGTGGGAAAGGGCCTTCAAGGCTGAAGAAAACAAAATGAGCCAAGGCACAGAGCCACAGGAATACTGCCAGTCAAAAGATAGTGAAGCATTTGTCCTGGGTAAAGGGATGTGATCTAATAAGATCTAATAACGGACTGTATAAAACTCAAAAACCTCACCCAGTGAGAGCCAAACAACGCTGGTCTGTATTTTTTTTTTTTTTCTTGAGATGGAGTTTTATTTTGTCACCCAGGCTGGAATGCAAATGGCATGATCCTGGCTCATTGCAACCTCTGCCTCCTGGGTTCAAGCGATTCTCCTGCCTCAGCCTCCCAAGTAGCTGTGATTACAGGCACACACCACCACAACTGGATAATTTTTATATTTTTAGTAGAGATGGGGTTTCACCATATTGGCCAGTCTGGTCTCGAACTCCTGGTCTCAAGTGATTTACCCGCTTCGGCCTCTCAAAGTGCTGAGATTACAGGCATAAGCCACTGTGCCCGGCCCTGATAGCCTCTATTTCTTAACAGCAATTCGACAGAGAATTTGAGGTGACCTGAAAACCAACAAGAAAGCAAAATATCCCCCAAAGGCAGAGGCGCCACATGCTCTTTGTGGAGGTTAAGTAGCTAATGATCACTCTGCAGCCCCTCCTCACCCCTACTGCGACACCCCAGTCTCTTGGAATCAAATCCACTGGCAATAACCTTCCTTAATGGAAAATGTTTCCCCTCCCAAAATGTAAAACAAAAATAATACAAGCAAGCAAAACTGAAAACAGAAAGGGATGATCAGAGCAAGTTTTAGCCCCTCATAGCTCAGCTATGTGCCCATTGTCATGCTACTGAAAACAGCGTCTGCCCCATTAAACGTATTCATTACTGCAGAACCTGGCAAAATGTATCATATCGCTGCTCCTACTACATCCCTGTAAAAAAAAAAAGGAAACACCACACAAAATATAAACTTACCCCAAAAGAAGTCAGCATCAACCTAAGGATCCTACTGTAATATTACTACACTAACCCAAGATACTTTAGTCCTCTTCCGACTTATTTACCAAAAAATACCCATTCTGAGAGCTCTGGAAACATTACAAATGTTGTATCAGACTTTTCTTCCTGAGGTAGTTTGAAGTCTTGAAATAGAGCAAATTTACGTATTTTTCTACACACCACTGAGGGGTAATTATCATAAAAGGCCAACAACCAAAATCCTCATCCCCCAGTATTCAGGCTATCATAATTTTCTTTGTTTGTTTGTTTTGAGACAGAGTCTCACTGTATCACCCAGGCTAGAGTGCAGTAGTATGACCTTGGCTCACTGCAACCTCCACCTCCTGGGTTCAAGTGATTCTCCTGCCTCAACCTCCCAAGTAGCTGGGATTACAGGCATCTGCCATCACACCCAGCTAATTTTTTGTGTTTTTAGTAGAGACAGGGTTTCACCATGTTGGTCAGGCTGGTCTCGAACTCCTGACCTGAAGTGATCCATCTGCCTCAACCTCCCAAAGTGCTGGGATTACAGACGTGAGCCACAGAGCCCGGCCAATAATTTTTCCTTCAGCTCAAACAATGGAAAACACACACAAAAAGATGAAAAGTCATACAAAAATTAAAAAACAAGCAAAACCACCATTAAAAAGAAACTGTGTTGTCACACTAACAGTCTAAACTTTGCTAAAGACCAAAAACAAAAAGACTTTTTTTTAAACTGGTTTATCCAAGCTACAGACATTTTATAAAGTACTCAATAAATTAATAGCTTATAAAAATAGTGGAAAATTTTTCGATGACATCATGAAACTAAAATCGACTCATTCTCTGGCAAAGAGTTTTTCCAAAATGTCAAGTCTACAAGAAGGGATGTAGGCCCGGCATGGTGGTTCACGTCTGTAATCCCAGCACTTCGGGAGGCTGAGGCAGGTGGATCACAAGGTCAGGAGTTCGTGACCAGCCTGACCAACATAGTGAAACCCCATCTCTACTAAAAATACACAAAAAATTAGCGGAGTGTGGTGGCCTGTGCCTGTAATCCCAGCTACTTGAGAGGCTGAGGCAGAGAATTGCTTGAACCCGGGAGGCAGACTCTGTCTCAGGAAAAAAAAAAAAAAAGAAGAGATGTGTGGCAAACCTCACACAGCAGCCCACTCTCAGGCTGACCTGCTCTGGTTTCTGGACAAATAATTGCAATCTTGGGCCGGGCGCGGTGGCTCAAGCCTGTAATCCCAGCACTTTGGGAGGCCGAGACGGGCGG
>NW_012117488.1:10013621-10037992 GCF_000951035.1 Colobus angolensis palliatus | reverse complement strand
GAAGGAAGGAAGGAAGGAAGGAAGGAAGGAAGGAAGGACATTCTGTCTTTCTTGCAATATCCAGAAACATCTGGATACACTGAGCAATACCAGTCTGAAAGTCTTCCTGATCAGTGCCGTTGACACAGTCCTGACTCACCGGAGAAGTTAAGCATGTCTCGCAGGGTAACTCCAATTACTCCACCGAAATACTGTTAGAAGGGTCTCAGAGCATGTGGAGCTGTCTGAAGAAGCCAAGTCTGGCCTGGGAGAGGCAGTGGGGGCCCCGGTGGCTGCCCAGAGAACATACCCCCTAGCGGAGCCACTGTGTCTGGAATGGCGTGGAGGGAACCCACTCTAAGCTGTTACTTTCTTTATAATCTCTGAATATTTGTCACCTTCCCTGAGAAGTCCTCCCTGATTACCTTACATTGAGGATGGTGCACCTCTGTTCTGGAGAGCACCCTGTTTTGCCCTACATTATATTTATACGGTAATGAAATCGCCTGTTGATTGTCTGACTTCTCTATAACAGTGAGAGTTTCAGCGGGGACTGCATCTATTTCCCATTGTACCCCATCACACAATTCTGTGCCTGGCACATAGTAGGTGCTTAAAAAAATTATCAATGAATAAATGAACAATGTCTTCCATGTGCAAAGTAGAAGGTAAATAGTAGAAATCTCAAAGAGGCATAAAATTTAGCCCCTATTCCGGAAGAGTTTACAACAAGGTAGGAAAAACAGCATGAACATAGGTTTTTTTTTTAATAAAGAAGAAGAAAAGACTAATAACAAAAATTATTTTCATTAGCTGCAAGAAAGTGATAGTTTGTGATAATACTAAAAAAATTATTTCTCACATGAATCAGTAAGAAATAAACAGTCATTTGAATGTCGGAATCATATCAAATTATAACACCTTTCATAGTATGTTCTCCCTTATATCTGTGGCTGAAATGTCTCACCCGCTGGTTTGTTGACAATGCCTTCAAGGCCGTATTGCTACATGGGAGAAGTTGAGTGCAGAGACTCTGTATTCATTCTTCACACAACTTTTCAGCTCCAGATATTTCCAAATTTTTCCTCAGCTATTGAAATTTGTTATGGAAATAACAATGAGAAAAAAGAAAATCCGATTCCCACTTTTTAAAAGAATGTTTATACAATATAGTGTTTATAATAGTACCTGGTACCTGGTTAACTTTCAATACATGTTTGTTATTCTCATTTCATACCCCTTGATATCTTTACATTACCCTTTCTAAGGCACTGAATCTAAGCCTGAAAGCAAGTACAGATGGAAAAGAAAAGCAATGTAATGAACCTTGCACCATATTCTTGGACTGTGTCATGCATTTAAAACTACAGTTCAGAGTTCAGGCATTTGAATTGGCTCACAAACAATAAGGAATTGTGCCTGGTCTGGGTCAGGTATAAACAAGCTGGAATCTGGCATAGGTAGGATGTTTATTAGTTTGGTGCTCTGGTTGTGTGCTTTCTCTTATTCTTATAATCTTCACCTCCAATTTTTGTCATTCTGTAAGGAGACTTAGATTTGGTCATCTTCCCACCATATGCTAACCTAGCATGGTGGGCTTTGGAGTCAGAAATTCCTGAGTTTGGACCTGACCTCACCATTAGCCTCTCTGAACTTCCTTTTCTTTATTTGTAAAGGTGGAATTAATAACCAGTCCTGCTTTAAAATCTCTTAAGGATAAATACTAATTAATATAAAATTAATGGTATAGGTATACTCTAATCTTTGTGAGAGAAACAAGCTCCTCTAAGTAGGTAACTGATTAGTGTCAGTTGCGATGGCTATAAATACGATGAAGAATTGGTATCATGTACAGTTCAATAGGGCTCGAACACATCACAGTACATATTCTGTGCCCAATAGGCTGTGCTCCATGTTTTTTTAAAATGTTCCTACCACACAGTTTTGCAGTTGTTTGGAATTCAATATATATTTTTGAACTAAGTAGAATTGATAAGAATAAAAGGTAATCCCTAAATAATGGCACGAATATTCTCCTATAACTTTAGTGTCTTATTATTATTCAAATAATAATTTTCAACATTGCTGAGTTATCTAGGTTTATGTGGAAAGGTTTTGGAAGAGTCTATCAATAAAACTCAAAAAAGTATTATGGAAAAGTAATTTTCTCACCCAATGCAGGTGTTAATGTTTCTCATCTCTAGGCAGTAATGTTTGATTATCTTTTATTTGGTTCATCCAGGGGCATTATGCCAGGAGCATCTTCAGGTCATGTAGTATCTCACACGGCCACCACATCTAATGGGCATTATGTACATGATAGACATCTTTCATAGTTTGGCTTTCATATTTACTCTACTTTTGGACTTAAAAAATTGTGTGTTTATTATGACAGTTTTTCAGCTTCTTTTAAAAGATCAAAATATTATGATAATTTACTGACAGAACAAAGTAAAAGGCCTCAAAGAAGAAATAACTTTTTTAAACCAGACAAAGATACCATAGAGGCTTGCAGCCGTCCTGTCTTCACAATGCCTAACAGTGATGACAGACAGTAGGATGTTAATAAATGCTTGATGAGTTAACAGTGAATAAACAAAACATTTCAAAGAGTATGGGTACTGTGAAGGATTATGACAATAAAAGACAGTATTACAAAGAGCCAAGAACACAGACACTGGAGTCCAAAATACCTGAGTTCAAGTTTTGGTTCTGTGGCTCACTGTCAGTGTGTCCTGAATGAGTTACTTATCCCTTCTCTGCTTCATTCTCCTCATTTGCAAAATGGGAAAATTATAGCATCCATTTCACAGGGTGGCTGTGAGGACTAAGTGAGTTAATATACATCGAACACTTAGTGCTGTATCCTGTTCAACAGCAGCCTAGAGCATCGTATTCCATAGTCAGCGTCCAATAGGCAACAGCCTCTATTTTTAAAATAGAGACTAAACACACAATTTTGCACATATGTGTTGGGAATTCAACACATCTTTTTTGGTTGAATAGAACTGATGAGAATAAGAAAATTGTGGAAATACACTCTTAAAACTTTGGAATCTTCTTATTGTTTAAATCAAGATGTGTTAGATAAATGCCTCATCAGTGAAGATGATCATGGTGAAGAAGGAAGAGGAGGAAGTGGAGGAGGGGTGGGAGCGGGCAGCAGAAGAGGCAAAGACAAAACGCTGGTCATTCGGGAATCAGTAAAAGTTAATCCTCACGATGGTCTGCAAGTCCCTAAATGGTCTATCTGCACCACCGCCCGCCCAGTCCTCCAGACACATTCTTCTCTGACCTGTCCCCCTTCACTCCCCGTTTGCTGCCTCCGTTCCAGCCATTTTTGCCTTCTTGCTGTTCCTTGAATGCACCAGACACAATCCTGCCTTAGAGATTTCAGTGAAGCTATTCCCTCTGCCTCAAATGCTTTTCCTCCAGACGTTTGTTGGGATGATTTCCTCACCTCCTTCGAGTTTTTGCTCGTATGTCACGTTCTCCGCTTAAGACCTACCCTTACCTCCTCTCTAACACCGTTCCCCTCTCCCTTCCCCTCACCCTTCCTCCACAGCGCACACTCTCAACATCCTTACGCTGCTCTCCTCTTTCTTTTCTACTTGGCTCATTTCACCTTCTAACACATATATTCATTATGTTTATTATTTATTGTCTCTCTCCCTTTATCTGAGCGGCCCTCCCCAACCCAACTAGAATTGAAGCTCAAGACAGTGGGATTTTTAGTAATTTTGTTCACTGATATTAATAACTCCCAGACCTGGAACAGTGCATGCCCTATCATTGGTGCTAAATACATATTACTGCAAGATTTCTCTTTTTTTATATATGATTTTCTCTCTTGCTGTAATTTTTTTTTTCTTTCAGTTTCTTGCTTTGTTTTGTTTTGTTCTGATTTTTTTAGACGGAGTTTTGCTCAGCTGCCCAGGCTGGAGTGCAGTGGTGCGATCTTGGCTCACTGCAACCACAGTCTCCTGGGTTCAAGCTATTCTCCCATCTTAGCCTCCCGAGTAGCTGGGATTACAGACAACCTCCTTCATGCCCGGCTAATTTTTGTATTTTAGTAGAGATGGAGTTTCACCATGTTGGCCAGGCTGGTCTTGAACTCCTGACCTCAGGTGATCCACCCGCCTTGGTCTCCCAAAGTGCTAGATGTGTTGAATTCTCCCACAAAGTGCTAGGATTACAGGTGTGAGCCACCGTGCCCGGCCTTTTCTTTCAGTTTTAATCATTTTGCACTGATACCACTTTGATTATAGGATTTTCATAAAACAATTAATGTTCTATGTCCTGGCCCAGATCTAATATGAGCAAAGAACAAACATACAGAGCTTAGAAGAGCAAGATTCTGCTTTGTTTCGTTGTTATGCTCAAAAAGTTAGTATCATTTATATAAAAATACTCCTGACTCAAATCTTTCTTTAAAAAGTTAAAATACTTTAAAATTATAATTTTTAAGGTAAAAGACAAGGGCATAAATGGCTTCTCAAGTAACCCAATCAACATTCACAATCATCAAAATACATAGTTCTGGTTGCAAGGAAAAGGACAATTTTTTAAATAAAAAATAGAAGATAGGGATTATATGAGTAGGGAGGGGAAACCAAATTGTGCAAAAAGAGGCCCTCAAGGAAGAAAGCAGATAGTTAAAATATAGGTTTGTTAAAATTGTTTGAGACTCTTTGGTAGCTGTGAAAGATGATTTGATTAAAAACACCAGTAATTTTGTTCCATATGTAAAGTGACAAGTATGTCTATAAATCCACACCACCCACCCATATTTTCATTTAAAGGAAAACTAGGAAACGTTGCACCTAGATTGTGTATGTTTAATGGACTAAATTACTATCAAATAAAGATTGAGACATTAACCTTTTTTCTAATGCCAACTTTTTTTATATGTAAATTTAAAATGTTCGTATAAAATGTAAGTAAATTTTGTTTCCACTTAGCCTAAAATAATAAATTGCCTGGTCTCAGCTGGAAAATATCAATTATGTAGTCTTTGTTTCTTTGCAACTACTTCTGAGTGGATTTTTCTATTATTTAAAATTTCAGCAAATTTAATTTTTATTTTTTATAAACTGTAAGATTCTTGCAGGTTTTTTCTTTTTTAAATTGATACCAACATTCAGTAACTATTAGGAAATAATTTTTCTATTTACTACCTGTCTAGTATTTAGAGAATTGCTTTCTCTATTTTAGTTTAATCATTGCTTAATTCCTAAATCCAAGGGATTCATATATAAAACCTTAAATATTAAAGAAAAATTAATTATTTTCATTATGATTTCTATAATATTTCATACAAACCTGTAATCTTGACAAGCATTTCATTCATTTATTCATGCGCTCATTCAACAATATGTCTCTATTTCTTTATTACCAAAACTGACTTTTTTGACTTTGATTTGTGAAAGCTTATTGCTAGGTGGATGCCATATTGTGCCTGGTGCTGTGATACATTGTATTTAACTGTCAATATCTATAAACATTTCTCAATATGACCTGTGAATGTTAGACTGTTTACGGTATTTCCTGCAATTATCTCTTCAGAAATGTGACAGAGGAAATGGGCTCGTGTCACCCACAGGATTTGAGAAACATCTAGTGAAAATCATTGTAACTTGGCTTCAGTTTGTAAGACATCACACATCAGTTATTACCATGCACTTAGATTATTTTTGTGTCTTGCAAAATATTTTAGGATGGTTTTTATTGTTGTTCTTTGACATTTCTGGTGTTTGTTGTCACTATTATTTCCATTTTTAATGGAGTTCTTTGATTACTTAAGGGATAGGCCAACATTTGGGGTTAATTACCAACCTTCTTTGTTAGAAAGCATTAACTAAAAGAGGAAGAAAGAGAGGAGATAAAGAAAACAGAAGTTCAAGGAATGGGGAATAGACAATTGACTTGCTTTATTTGTCTTATTCATATGGCCTGTATGATGTAGATGGCATTATTTTATATGTACTTTGGTGATTTACAAGGTAGACAGACATATAACAGATTTTTATATCTAAAAACTCACTCTTTTTGTTTTTCAGTGAGGAAAGAAAGATCTAAAAGGAAAATAAAATTGAAATCTCCTAACTCTCATGCAAACATTTCCTCTATTTCGCCTGTTAAATCTCCATCCTGCCTATAAGAAGCATAACATCTCAAAACAGGAACATCACATATAAATATAAGTACTTCCTCATATTTGTATTTCCTCTCCCTGTACAAACATGTATGTGCATAAGCAAAAATTTCAATTACACCCAATACACATAGTTGTAATAGCTAACACTTTCTAAGTGACTACTAGGTACTAAATGCTTTGTTTTGTCTTCATCAACTCATTAATAAAACACACACACAACCCTATAAGGTAGTTTAGTGTAGGTAGACTCTTTTACAGATGAGGAAATGGAGAACTGAAGAGATTAAATAGTTTCCTCCTTATCTTAGAGGTAGTAAATGGCAAATCCAGACACAGCCCAGATGTTTCTAATGTCAAAACAATGATCCCAGCCACTATGCACATATTCATAGTCACTGATGTCAAATCCTTTTTCAAAATTAAGTGTGAATGGTGGGAAGGGCACTGTGTACATAAAGGGTAGATGAAAGGAATTCTGTTAAAGTCAATGTATTAGTGACACATAGCTGTGTAACAAATTACCCCCAGAACTTAATAGCTTAAGGCAACAGACATATTATCTGTGGGGTTAGGATTGGGCACAGCTGAACTGGGTTCTCTAAGTCAGGCCTCTCATGAGGCTGCTATCCAGGTGACCACCAGGGTTATAGTTATCTCAAAGTTAGACTGGAGGAGGATCCATTCCCACACTTTTTCACATCGATGTTGACAAGATTCAGTTCCACGAGGGTTGTTGGACTAAATGTCTCATTTCCTCATTACCCATTGGCCAGAGCCTCCCTCAGTGCCTTGCCACATGGGCCTCTCCTTAGGGCAACCCAGAGAATGACATTAGATTCCATCAGGATGAGCAAGGAAGAGAGCAAGTGAGGGTGGACAAGACAGAAGCCAGAGTCTTTTTATAGTCCGATCTCAGACGTGACATCTCATCTCTTCCCATATTCTGTTCATAGAAAAATGAAAGTTACGAGGTCCAGCCCATGCTCAAGGGGAGGGAATTATACATGCCTACCAAGAGGAGGGGATCACTGGGAGCCGGCCACCTGAGAAGCTGCCCACCACAGTTGAGAAAGTGTTCTCAGAGGATATTGAGGACTATGTTCAGTTGACTCTAGTCTATATGTCTGGCTCCAGAAAATTTCCTGAATGAATGCCTTTTGGTAGCCTCCATCCTAATTCAGGCAGAGCCTAACATTAGCCAGAATGAGCATGCCAACCTCCAGTACTGCCTGAGAGAAGCCGTAATTCTTATAAGAAGTCATCTAGCACAAAATCAATTTATTTCAGAATTAAATTTTCATTTCAAATACCAAAAAAGTCAGTGGATATAAATAACTATTTTTATATAATATAGTGGCAAGAAGATGGGTTCTGAAATCTTCTGACCACGTTTACAGATACATCTCAAAGACAACAGCTGTTTGAACACAGGCAACTGAGGCTCTTAACCTATCAGAGCCTCAGTTTCCTGACTGTGATTGAGGGACACAGTGCTACTATGAAGTTTAAATAAGATGATGTATATGACAGGATTTTGTTAGCTAGAAAGTGCAACACATAAATGCAAACTTTGTCTGTACTCTCCTTAGGTACAGAACAGGATAGAATGTTAAGAACAGCACGTAGCATGCTATTTCACTATCTTATTAGAGCAATAAATATCTTTGGAATATGGATGATGAATGAACTGTGTTGTTAACAGTATTCAAAGCATCATTAGTAGCCACATTTGCTGTTGATTTACTAAAGAGAAAAAAAAAAAGATTTCCAGGAAGTTTTGTTTCAAAGAGGCACTTGTGTTTTTGAACTGCTTGCCTTGACCACACTGCAGAGGTTTTGAGGCAATGCACAAGCTTTCTGCCACTTTGAAAACTTCTGGCAGCGTGTGCTTCCCTCAGCCATTTTCCTTCATTTCATGTTGCCCCTAGTTAAAATGTTCCTGTTGTGTGTGTGTCTTTGACTTGAGAGAAAACATTTTCTCATATCATGTAAGAACTACATGGAGTGTAGGCCCCTGATGGACCAGAAAAGCACATTAGCCTTTCTTCTTTAGTGGCCCAGATTGAAATCTCATCTGATGTTTTCCCATTAGAAATGAGATGGTGAGATATTTTCTGGGAAGTGATTTAGGTACACTAAAACAATCTATAAGGATCTATTGATTAGAAGTAGATGACTCAAACTTGATTTGTGTGCAGTGAAGTACCTTGGAAGGTGATGTGATTGACAGACTGTGTGGAATAGATTTGGGACTGGAATAGTTAAGATATTGCAGCTTTGCAGAGAGGTACAGAAGCAGAGGAGTAATTTGTGGAGAGCTATAAATGGAGAAAGAAAATACAGAATTAAGACTACGGAAAGCTCATATTCTATTTTTAGTAATATATCTATAAATTCAAACAAACAAAACAAGGAGTTTTCATACCCAGTTATAAGAAGAAGGAAATTTCAGGGTGTTCTATAAATGTTGAAAATATTCCTATTCCTGCAAACATGTATTGGTTGCCATTAGGTTTTTCCTGATTAGTTTTTGTCAACCACATAGTTTTAAAATAACTTAACAGCAGATAATAATGGTATTACCCCCTAACTAGAATCAAACAAATAAACAAAACCTGAATCCAAATGGCGTGTTCACAATCTTATAGTAGTACTTCGTAGTTGAGACTGGAAAATAATAAAGTGATGATTTATACTTGAGTAATATGGTTAAAATGTAAATTAACATAATAAGTCAAACTCTAGCCAACTCTGAAAATGCAGGAGTCTATTGAAAATTTTGCATTCATTATATTCTGACTTCCTCTATACTTTACATGGAACTCTATTCCACAAATTAACTTGGAACTGAAATCAACATGTAGGCAATATTTAAGATAAAATGATATTAGGTATCTTCCAGGTACATTTGCTTGGGACAAAGCTTCCCTCTGCTCCAGGCAAATATGAATATGCCTTACAGGAAAGCCTAAGAAAAAAAGAACAGGAAAAGAGTGACTTCTCTGAGCCTAGCAGGTGATGCTATTAAGCTAAATGTTATCCTTAAAATATTTTACTTATTTAATATAAATAGGAAATTATGATCTGATAGCATTTTATTTATTCTGAAAATAATTCTTGATACTTCAGTTTGAAGAAATTTTATAATTAATCATGGTGTTAAGGCAATAAAGACATTCAATTATATTAATAAATCATAAATTTGAAACAAGTAAATTTAAATTAAATTTCATCTGAGCAGTTCAACTTATCACTAACTAGCTAAATAAATAAATTGTGTAGCATCTATATATGCAAATTACTTCAAGGGGCAGAAATTCTCTAGTATACTTAACGTACAGCATTTAAAAACAACTTAGAGATTGATCTTTTTAGACATTATTAACAATGTTGGGATCAGAGTGGCATGAGCTAACAGCTGAGATAATTGCTGTGGAATCAGCTCTTCTTTTTGAAGATCTAGTCATAAATTATCTAGTCCTGTACTGTTCAACATAGTAGTCACTATCAGCATATGCCTATTTAAATGAATTAAAATAAGCAAAATTTAAAATGTAGTACTTCAGTCACACTAGCCGCATTTCAAGTGTTCAATAGCCATATACAGCTGGTGGCTACAGCATTAAAAAACACAGGTATAAAACATTTCCATCATCACAGAAAGTTCCACAGTACAGCACTGAATTCTACCTCCCATTTATGTGCCCCTGTGTCTGATCTATATCATGGATAGAATAAGGAAAATATGTAGGGCATTCGATACTCTATCCCAAATGCTGAAAATAACATAGAACTTATCTTCCTCTTCAAAAGTTAATGAACACAAAACACTTCATGGCCCAAGATGTTCTATTAAGCCATGAAAGTTACAGTAAAATTTGGGGTGGAAATACTGAGAATTACATATTACGTTCAATGAAGCACTAAAATATACTTATCAAGTCCCCATTTGTCCTCTGTGTTTGGAATGAAGTAAGTGGAAAAGAGCATTTTTGTTAAAAAGCTTTTTACACAAAACAAACAATATTATGAAAGGAAGTTCTTAATGTGTGTAAAGATTAAAATATTGTTGAAACAAACTAGCTGATGGAGTAGAATGGGTTTCACTCTATTGAGAAAAAGATATTTTTCTCTCTATGATTCCAATAGTTTGTTCCTGCAAGACTTAAACTGAATGTGTTTAAATGTTCAAGGTCATAAATAACAAGGTAAGTCATAGTATTTCTTTGTATCTAAGAACTTACATGTATTGCATTACTGTAATACTTTTTTTTATTATTATACTTCATGTTCTAGGGTACATGAACGTGCAGGTTTGTTACATATGTATACATGTGCATGTTGGTGTACTGCACCTATTAACTCCTCATTTACATTAGGTATAACTCCTAATGGTATCCCTCCCTGCTACCCTCTCCCCACAATAGGACCTGGTGTGTGATGTTCCCCTTCCTGTAATACATTTTTTTTTTTTTTAAGATGGCTTGCCCAGTTTTTTCTAATTTTTTTCTGTTGGTTGTATGTTGAAATACAATGGCTTTGAAAAAAAAATCTAGAACTCTGAAACCTCAAAATTAACCATTAATATGATGGCTAAAATAGAAGGTAGACTTTCTCTTTAAAAAATTATATAGTGGTGTTTTCCACTATTAAGAAAAGAAAACTGAAGGAATGGCTTTTCTTCCACACAATGTAGTTCTAGAAAGAGGAATCATTGTCTCTGAACTTTCTTGACCTTAGCCTGTTCTCTTTTGCTAAAGTCATTAAAATGATTAGAACCTCAAGGAGGGTTGCAGTGTTATATTCTTTTTCTCTTTTTAACTTACTCCGAGCTGAATCAACCAGGTTTAAATCCTGCACACATCCTATTAATCCCATCTAGCTCTTCAGTCTGCCTGGATAAGTTTCTTCTTCAACAGATTCTCTGAATATGCATTAAAAAAACATAAATCACTGGATTAAACTTGTAGAGAATGATGAAAGCTAAATTCGTGTATAGACATGTGGCAGGACAAATGAACCCTTTTATTATTTAACCTGAATGAAAGCAATAAATTTGAAACAGGTTTAACTGACGATATTAGTAATCCACAACAGATTTTGTAAGTGTTTTTGAATGAACGTTGGTTTTGTTCAATAATCCCCTGGATTAAAGAAGGGTTAGATAACTCAAACAATCTGAAAAGAATCATATTATTTTGCTATTTATCTTTTATTTTTACCAAAAAATGATATGTATGGTTTAGGCTTGAGAAAATTGGACCAAAAACTGAATTATTCGATTCATTTTTTAAAATTTGTGGCTAGGATTACCCAAGAACATTTTTACCTGTTCTTGGATAGCAGCCTGTTCTCCATCCTCTACTGTTAATACATAGTAGTATGTAGTAATAATATAGATCTTATTTGTAGGTAGACTGACAATAGCTTCTTAACTACTTGCTTTGCTGATCTATCACATTTACTTTAGGTCTTCCAAATTTTACAAGCTTTAAAATGTAGGATAAAAATGTTTTAAATTTCCTCTATATAGCCACTTAGTTCCCTACCTCACTCTCTGCCCACATTCAAATAAAAGGTTTGAAAGAATTATTAGGTGGGTACTGGGATTCAGTTCTAATAATAATTAAAAGTGATTAATTGTTTATTTAGCAATTACTAGATGCTAGAAAGTCTCTTCATCCATTGATCTCATTGAATTCCTCACAAAAACACTGTGAGATAGAGACAATTTTTCCCCATTTTTGCGCATGAGACAATTAAGTTATATGATAAATTAATATACCCAAGGTCACACATCTAGCAAGTGGTAGATCCAGGGTTCAAACATACCCACACCCATACTAGTTATCTATTACTGCATAACAAATTATTCTAAAAAGTAATAGCTTAAAACAGTAAACTTTTGTTACCATAGATTCTGAGTCAGGAATTAAGGAGTGGCTTAGTTGGATGGTTCTGGCCCAAGTCTCTTAGGAGATTGTCATCAAGATGTCTGCAGGTAGGCCAGGTGCAGTGGCTTACTCTAATAATCCTAGCACTTTGGGAGGCTGAGGCAAAAGGACCTCTTGAGGCCAGGAGTTCGAGACCAGCCTAGCCAACCTAATGAGACTCAGTCTCTACAAAAAAGAAAAAAAAACGTAGCCAGGCATGGTGGTGCACATCTGTAGACCCAACTACTGGGGAGGCAGAGGTGAGAGGATTGCTTAAGTCTGTGAGTTCAAGGCTGCAGTGAGCTACGATTGTGCCACTGCACTCCAGCCTAGATGACAGAGCCAGACCTCGTCTCTAAAAACAAATTTAATTTAAAATTAAAAATTAAACCAAAAAAAGATGTCAGTAGAAACATCAGCCATCTGAAGGTTTGACTGGGGCTCGAAGGTATGCTTCTAAGATGCCTCACTCATGTGGGTATTGGCAGGGTGCCTAAGTTTCTCCCTGGCTGTTGACAGAAAGCTCTGTCCCTTGCTCCATGGACCCTTCCAAAGAGCTGCTTGAGTGTCCTCTCAACACATCATAACTGATTCTTTCAAAGCAAAACAGAAGGCACAGTATCATACTCCCTCCGAAGTCACTCCAAAATTTCTATAATGTCCTGTTGGTTACACGAATCAGCCCTATTCTCTGTAGGGTGACACTATACAAGGAAGTGAGTATCAAGGAACAGGGATCGCTTGGACCATCTTGGAACCTGGCTATGTTCCCAGCACAAAATATATTATTACAAAAGTTAGACAGCCCTGGTTTCTTTGTCTGTGCTTACTGAATGAAGAAACAGCACTGAAAAGCTATATCCAACTGTAATTGCTACTTATTCATATCTTTACCATGGAGGATATTATGTTTGTTTGTCTGTTTGTTTTTTGACATGGAGTCTCACTCTGTCGCCCAGGCTGGAGTGGTGCAGTGGCATGATCTCGGCTCACTGCAACCTCTGCCTCCCAGGTTCAAGCAATTCTCATGCCTCAGTCTACCAAGTAGCTGGGGCTACAGGCGGGTGCCACCACACCAGGCTAATTTTTGTATTGTTTGTAGAGACGGGGTTTCACCATGTTAACCAGGCAGATCTCGAACTCCTGACCACAGATGATCTTCCCACTTCAGCTTCCAAAGTACTGAGATTACAGATGTGAGCCACTGTGCCCAGCCTGGATATTACTTTTATTGGATAATAATTCCTAGAATAATATTTACCTCATATTCAAATATAGAAACAAAATCATATCCAAAGAGAGATCTTTAATTATTTTCAGTTATCAATCATTTTTCTCTCACTCAAATTACAATTTAGCTCTAGTGCAAATTACCAAGCACTGTCTAGGCAAGACATTCACACATTACTTCTGTAAAGGTCCAGATAGTAAATATTTCAGCTGCACACCAGACAATCCATGTTGCAACTGCGTAACTCTGCTGTTGGAGCATCAAAGTAGTCATAAACAATATTAAGTGAATAGGCATGGCTGTATTCAAATAAAACTTTATTTAAAAAAATATATGGTAGGCCAGGCTGGGTGCGGTGGCCCACGCCTATAATCCCAGCACTTTGGGAGGCCGAGGCGGGCAGATCACCTGAGGTCAGGAGTTGGAGACCAGCCTGGCCAACATGGTGAAATCCTGTCTCTACTAAAAATACAAAAATTAGCTGGGCATGATGGCAGGCACCTGTAATCCCAGCTAATCAGGAGGCTGAGGCACGAGAATTGCTTGAATCCGATGGGCAGAGGTTGCAGTGAGCCAAGATCATGCCACTGCATGTAGCCTGGGTGACAGAGCAAGACTCAGGCAAAAAAAAGTGTATAGATAGATAGATAGATAGCCAGATTCAGTAGTTGGGTGGACTTTTCAACAACTATCTTGATTTCAGGTAACTAAAATGACTTTACATTTTATGTGACAGAATGATGTTAAGTTGTTTGTCCTGGCCCATAAAATATTGTACAATTTTAGGAAAGCTGACAGCACCATCAAGATAGAAAAGATGAGCCTCTGTGAAAACAGAGCATAATAGATAAGACAAAAATTTTACACATCAAATCATCACTCTAAAAGTATTAAGTCATTCTAGAAAATAAACAGAATTAAGGGTGGATAAAATTTTGATAATTCTTAATTCTGTCTATATTACGAACACTTCATATTTTCAGCTGACCTTGAATTCTCTAGACTTTATATATTGTGTCCAACACAGAATAGACACTCAATAAATATCTGTTGAATGAATTTCCACATGCTCCACACCCCCCAGCCTTTGCTGCCTTTTCTTGTCCCATCAATAAGCTTTGCAGGGCATCTTGAAGTTCACTGTCAGTTTTGCTTTTATGAAGTCATCCAACAAAAAGTAAATAGCAGGTAAGAAGTAGTTATTGGAAGATAATTGAAGATATAAAGACTTAAAAACATATTGAAAAATTATAGAATAGAATGAACATTGACTTCAAATAGACTGGCTAACAGGAGCAATGAAGCATCAGACAATAGAGAAATTGGTGAGGACTTTATTGGCCTCTGATAAAGCTATTAAAGATAAGTTCCATTTAGTCATTCTCACTTTTACTGCAGTTATTTTTACTTTGAGGCCACGCATTATTTTTTTTAAACCCACATTTTAATGTGGTTATATCTATAACTTAAAACTTATTATATCTACTACAGTGTTCATTCACTCATCCCAACAAATATTTATTCATTTATTTCTTGAGCACCTACAATGTGCCAAGCACTAGGTAAGTTCTCAAAGATACAATGGAAAACAAAACATGGATCCTGCCCTTAAGGTGCTTGGAGGCTGATGGGGGATACAGAAAAGTAAACAGGTATGGTAAAAATGCAGTGTCATAAGGTACAAAGCTCATATCCAAGTTTATTAACTTCACATTAAACAGACGTATTAAATTTTAATATTACAGGTCCCAAAGAAACACCTACTGTGCATTTCAGCTATTTCTACTTTTCAAAACAAGAGTAAAAACAACAAAATTATAAACACCATTACCGGAATATACTGCTTTATAACTGTATTACAGAAAATGCAAATTGCTAAAGTGGTTTAAGGAGAAAAAAGTTTCCTGGCCAAATTATTTTGCAAAATGCTGGGTTCAACAAAATTAAACAGATTTCTTTTTTCACTGTAGAAATTTTCAGCACTTATAATATGGTAATAAGCATTGTGACTCACTCAGAGGGCAAATATGATTTGCAGTGTTTTGAAATGTATTTGATAAGGGCATGCTTTTTAAAGAAACTGTCACTTAATATCTAGTAGGGCATGAATGTTTATTGGAACATAGTTTGACAAATACTACCAAATATAGTTTGAGAAATATTACCAACAACAATTTCACACGTTTTAATCAAATCATATTCATTATAATCTAGGAGGGCTAACTCTTTAAGTGAAATATTAAATAAATCCTTTTGTGATGCAACAGAGTATTTTTGCAGAGCTCTCTAATTTCATATCTTTCACATTCAGAATTTAGTTGATTTGTTCTTTTTAAAAGAAGCATTTCCCTGGGATACCATTAAAGGCTATCAGGTTTTGCTAATCCTTGGCTAATTATGTGACAGTGTTCAGGAGAGTCCAGATAGGAAGCAGAGGAATCTGTGATCTCAGCCTGCAGAGGACAGCCAAAAGATGAGTAGATGAAGCAAACTGATGTCCCCAATTTAGGCACCGTCTTTTTTCCCCCCTTCCTCTAACTTTTTTCCTCTCCTTGTTTCTTTATAACTTATTTTTCCCTTTCCCACTCTGTTTCTTGGCTTCCTCTCCCTTTTACTCACCTCCGTCTCAATGACATAGGTCTGTCTATGATCACCAAAGATTTAAATTTAACCTTACTAATGGCCATCCCAGCAATAATATTGCAGTAGTGTTTTATAATTCATGTGTGGGGATGAAAATAGTGAAGTAGGCAGCTTCACTATTTTCATTCATAGCAATGGAAGGGATAAAGAAGTTATCCCCTGTTGGCACAAACTGACATCTGGTTTCCCAGTTTCCTCTCTACTGGCTCTACTGGTACTGGCTCCATCCTGTACAAAGTAGTTTTGAAAGATAAGAACACACCATATTAGTGCGTGTGTGTGGAGGAGAACTTTTGAGATAGGATTGAATTGTGCAATATTTGCCTCCAAATCAGGCACCTCATATTTGAATCCTTACATTTGACTTTCTCTTATTATAAAGTGACCTATCAAGTCTTATTTTATATGATTAAATACTGGTTGGAGAAGACACATAGTCTCAAAGACTCAGACAACAATAGTTTTTCAATTGTTAGAGAAGTCTCTAATTGAACTGGTAAAAATAGGAGACAAAGAAAGCTCATACAGACAGTAGCTATTCCTGGGGCGTCTGCTTCATAATTGCAAGTGTTAGAATATGTTGTAAACATGCCTTTATTCAGATTACTTGGAAAAGCATTACAGTAAGTTATTACAAAGTGGATATCAAACAGACACCTACAAAATGAATTTAAGTTATAAGTACTTCAAAAGAAGCCTAAGGGAATTCCTATAGGCTTAAGCAGCAAAACTATCTAACATGCAGTGAATACTTATAGAAGTGGGTGGTGGGGGAGGGGCAGGATGAAAATGAAAATAGTTTAAGCTGCAGAAGGAGGAAAAATCAGAGATTGGTGACTGACCAAAGGAAGCACCTGCTTTCCGGAAATTAAAATCATGTATTAGGCAGCTCTGACTTAATTGCCAAATGGGGTGAAGCCCAGACTCTAGTGTAAAGGGTCCCAAATTATAATTGGGCATCATGGATTAAAATTCAATACCTGAAAATTTCCTCAGAAATGAATGGACAACTGGGACAGACTGCAGAGCCCAGTACAATATGCTTCCCGCAGCTGACACTGGCAGGTCACTTTATTTGGCACCAAATAAAGTTCCCAAGTGGTCTTTAAGGGCATTCAGCTGCTGAGTGCTTATTTCATTCATCCCTTATTGTGCTGCCAGTAGCCGATCCAAAGAAGTAGCATGAATCAGCTCTGTGGATAAAATTTTCTCAGGCTGCGTGGAGGAGATGCAACTGGACTCATTTCACTGCTTTAGGGGGACCTTCACTAGCCGCAGTAGCCTGAATAGTAACAGCTTTCACACAATGCCATTCAACAGGAAATCTGAGGGAAAGCAGGACAAAATTGAACATTAGGAAACTTCCAAAATAAACGCCATTTAGCGAGGAAAACAAAAATCTTAATGAGAAATATTTTATACTTTTGTCATTAGCAGATAATTTAGAATACTGTGAAATAAAGCTCGTAGCTCCCCTCCGTGTGTACTTCTAGCTGCAAAGTAGAGGTTAGCACCAAAATTTCCTACATTAAACATAAAACTATGGCATTATACTTACTTCTCTTTAGTTGCTTCTGTTTAAAGTAGCTAGAGGATTAAAAGTCAATCCGTACAATACCTTTAGTTTTATACGGACTAATTTCAAAACACATACTCAATGGCGAAGTGTGTTTTCTTGTTTCTGTCAATTCTAGTAAAATTTTCTGGTTATAAAATAATATTTCGTGTCTTCCCCCATGCAGGTTTAAAAACTGCAGGAGCTATAGTAATTCTACTGAGGTCATGAACTTGCCTGATGAAGTACAGATGAATGTAAAATATTCTTCTAAGCGTAATAGGTCTTATTAATGAGTAGTTCCAGTACACTTTTTTTTAATTTAAATTCATGGAAAGGTTAAAAAGCAGTAGTTTTTATTATTGTTTTGCTTTTGGTTTAGCACAAATTTTGCACATACCCACAAGAGAAACAGTCTGCTAATCATTTCATATAAATCACTGTTAGCAGCAGTATCTAATAGTGCTACTATCACTGAATAGTTAAGAGTCTTACATTTCCATTAGAATTAGGAGCAAGGGCTAATTATTTTTAGTTAAAGTTGAACTTGATCTAAATGGGAAGCATATTTTGGCATTTAGTCTGGAAACCCAGGACTATTATAAAACGCCTGCTTGTAAATTCAGAGACTAGAAAAATACATACAGATTTTTTTGTTTCCCGGTTTGGGGAGAAGTTGGTATAGTTACAGTGAGATCATTAACGTAAATATAGTAATATAATATAATTAATACAAGATGTTCTGTTCTTGTGTTTATGGCCAAATTTGGCAGTATAAAATGAATTAATTAACCCAAATAAATATGCACTAGTATCTGAATGCTTCTCTAAATTGAATTTCTTTTAACTTTTTAGTATGGAAAATTCCAAATTTATACTAAAGTAAACAGAATAGTAAAACGAAACCCCATGTACCCACTACTTAATATCATTGATTAACAACACATTATCCATTTTGTTTCATCTATATCTCAACCTCTTCCCTCTTCAGAATTTTCTTCTTCAACAGATGAAATAGTATGGGATTTAAAAACTGATGGAACTTATTTTATAAAATCTCTTTCTCAGGATTAAGCATTTTATTTAAGAGGTTTTTGCTTTCATTTTATCCAGGAAAAGACGGGTGTACCCTACCCACAACATGAAGTGGTGGATGAGGTAGGTATTTAGTAAACTTATACCTCAAACACCAAAAATTCAATGATCTGGATTTTTGTTTTCTATTGCTTTTGTAGGTAATTAAAATGTTGCTCTTTTTCACCAGTGGAGTTTTTAGTCTTCCACTTCTACCACTCCTCTAAACCTCTCAGCTTTTCTGCTTTCTTTTTTCTTTCTCTCTTTATTTATTTTTGCTTCCCTCTAAATCATAAATAATAATAGTTCCCACATCATAGCTTTTTAGATTTTAATGACAGCCTCCAAGGACAGGTGCCAGTTAAATGAAACATATAATTAAAACTTGTGCTATTCTAAAATTGGGTTACTTGGCAATCCTCAAATCAGAGGCTACCCCCATTCAGAAGACAGGCATGTAGTATTTATCTGGGTTACCGGGTGTGCAGCAGATTCAGTCAAGGCCAGTCTTTGCTAGGTGCCAAAAATGTGGTGGAATGTTTAGTTCGGCGCACCCACATTTCAGGTGTCTCTGCATGGCAGCAGAGTAAGTGTTCTGCAGCTTGCAACACTGGCAACCAGTGTTCTTAACTAAAAAATGTCGGTAAAGCAATATGCTTACCAAGCAATTAATTTAGGCATTTGCGCATATATATGTATGTATATATGCAATTATCATACTTATTGAATACGTTTTATGCTTTTTTAAAATAAAGTTTATAAGGTTTTCTTTAACTTCCAGTACTTTCTCACTAAGAAATAGAAAGACATGATCTCAGTCTCAGTCGTAGTCTTGGATGTAGACATCATGTTGTTGGATCCCATGTTTGTCCTTTCAGGCATGGTTATCATTTTTCTACAAGCAATATCTCTTGAAGTAGCCTTGCTTGCAGATGCTCCTGAGAATCCTTCCACGTTTACTCAAGAGCAAGCTTTCTGACTCTATTACTGTCCCTGTTAATTCTACTCTGGTAACTCTTCAACCTTTCATTGATTCTCCTCTCTTTGGACTTGTCATTTGTGCCCTGTACCACACTGCAGACTGGGGGAGAGGCACTATCTCTGCTGAGTTGGAAAAGTCATGATCTTTTCATTGGTAGCACTTGACTCTTGATACCCTGCATGAATTTGGGCTGGGCTCTAGTTCTCTTGGCCGCACTCACCATTGAGATGCAGTCCCTGCCCTCTCTTTTCTTGGACTCCTTGAGTCCTTCTACCTTACATCTTAATTCTGTATGTTTCACATGGTTTCCCCACAAAAGTCTTCTCTGTGTGTGCATTGTCTCTCAGACAATATGACATTGCTGGTGAGTTTCCTCTAATGTCTCACTAGGCTCCTTGGTGATACACTGACAGGCAGACATACCAACCAGACTCAGCTCTGTTTTATAGCTGTGCCTTGGAGTCACAGTGATGCCTCTGGCTTGTCCTAACTCTTAAACCTCCGCCTCTGCAAATCAGCAGTCGGACAGGACAATTTCCTTTCCCAAACCAAGTGTCACTCACAGGATTATTGTTGGGAAATTAGCCCCTTCTCTATGCTCATGTACCCAGTTTCCCATTTCAAATATTTCCCATAGTTTCAGAGCACTAGGCAAAAAATTCAAGTTGATACTGTTTAACCAGGCACACCTTTATTTTCAAATTATTTAATTATTCAATCTTCCCTGCCTCACTGTGTATGTGGGTTTCACTCTAACAAATGTGCTATACAAAAATTTGGATGTATGTTTAATTTGATTTTCTTCTGAATAAATCTGAATTTTTAAAAAATCAATAAGAAAAGGTGCAAACCATTAGGAAAACATTTAAAGTAGATTAGTTGCTTATCAAGTTTTCATTCTCTCTACAAACCATATTGAACCACTTGTTTTACATGAATTCCAAAGGCTGGCACTAGCTTTCACTTCAAGAAATAAATGACACAGGGTATTAGATTTTAAGCACCATTAAAACCTTGAAATTGCACAGTGACTTAGAAAACAATAAGTTAGTTAGCTCTGATAGCTTTGTAATGGTTATACAATGGGGAAATTCATTGTTAAATGACCCTCCCACTCTTACCTCACATGTAATACTTGTTAGGAAGAGGAAGGAAAAATGAGACTGGTATCCAGGTACACAGGTATAGGAAGATCAGAGAGAATGTACCAAATATTACTAGGGAATCTGTTGTTCACTGATCCATGGCTAGTAATTGGAAACTATTTTTGCCGGGACGGAGAAGTCTAGCTCATCACTGTTGTCCTAATTCCTAGCTTCTATAATCCACTAGTAAAGTTGTTCTTATCTATATTTTAATGTGTTTGAACAGAGGGTGGTTGTAATATTGTTAATGAAACAATTTTAATATAAATGATTTAGGAATTATATTAAGTGGCATTTGAATCTGATGCTTCCACTGCCTAATCTGCCTCCTTTCTAACCTTTTCTTTTACACCTTCATTAGAACATCTATTAAGGTAATGAAACCTAGCTACCAGATTAAAAAGCAGACTGCTCCAAGTTCTAAAACAATAAGAATGACAGCATTTTAAAAAATGTTTTTGAGCAAAATTTCAAACCGGTGAAAACAACAAACAACAAACCCCACCTGTTTTTATGATGCAACTCAAACAGCATCTGAGTCTATCAAGAGGCAATAATTGGTTAACTAACCAAAGTGACACAGTTCATTATTTTTCTATTGCACGTTTATGTAGTTCCCCCCTGAAGCACAAGCATAATTTGTGTTTTTTAAAAAAATATATGATTTACATATGGCACTTGAAGAGAGATGTTTTAGAAAATCATATAAAGTGTTCCTCCTTGTAAAAAGCAATGTCCTTTCCTTCTTGTTAATGCCAAGGATGCTTTCCCCAAACACTCATTCCCTGCCCAGAACAGTGTAGCCGCTAATGAGGAAAACACAGCTAGTACCTCAGTTGAATGTTTCCTTTGTTTACCTATGGGGAGTTCATTCTGCAATGGGAAGAATCTCTTACTATCAATGAGTCTGAAAGTGCTCAAATTCTGCTAAGGGGAAAGTTCTAAAGTTTTGTGTACCCATGGTTCAATCTAAAGCAATGCAAAAGGAACTCTGTCATCTCAAAGAACATCAACCACGCTGCTTACATTGTCTCCATTTCTATAATACATTCCATCTTATTTACATGGGTTCCATTTCCAGTTACAAGATCACTGCTTGGCAATACTAGGCGACGTGCATCTAAAATGACAAACTGATCCTGGCACTTGCTACTTATTACAGGTTTATTATGTGTTTTCAGCCTATCACGGATTTCTAGAGTAGTTCCAGTTACTGGCAATCAGACCTTGAAAACTACTCTATGCCCAATAATAATGAGCATCTTAAAATGGATTTTTTAAAGACAGCATTAATCCAGAATATAAATTAAGAGAATATATTTGATGGTGAAAAAG
Source organism: Colobus angolensis palliatus (assembly GCF_000951035.1). NCBI lineage: Eukaryota > Metazoa > Chordata > Mammalia > Primates > Cercopithecidae > Colobus > Colobus angolensis. The sequence continues at coordinate 10,015,958 of NW_012117488.1, read as the reverse complement.
TGTAAACCTACCCACACATTTTGGTTTCATGTATAAAATATAAACAGCATATGAATTCTCCCTTGTGTCTTCAGAGAGATCTGCAGCTTTTTTTCCTTCTGAAGCGTGTTCAAAATATGGTATTTTAAGCATAATAACCCATAAATAAAATACAGTGCTTGCCAAAATTATTTTTTCCCATATATAGGGCCTTTAGATACTGTTCTGAACTCTGATTTTCTCCTGAGATGCAATTTAAGAGCTTTAAAAAAAGTCTTTAAAAGACTTCCTGTGAAATATGCACAGCTTTTTTTTTTTTTTAATTTGTGTTTCTAGATGGCCAAATTGCTCTGTTGTTATAAATACTGCATGTAAAATTACCAGATTGCCTGGCATTCCATTTTTACAGGGGATACTGCATCGTTAAGCACAGAAAGAATATAATATAACTATTCAAACTGCTTAAAATATTTTGTAACCATAAATTATTATCCAAAAATATTTTTCAAGTAGATAAAAAGAGTTGTCAATTCTACATAGTGAATGCCTCATAAGGGGCTCGTTTGTGGTTGAAAACTGAATAAAAGCAGTAAATTAAGACCAGACTTAACCATAGAGAAGCCGTAATCCACTGCAGATTTCCTTGGTGAATGAAGTATTGTGATGTGGATTTATCCTCCTTGCTTGTACAGTTAACCAGTCACATCTGTGACCAAAGTGCTGTCTGTGCTCACAGACAAGGTAGGTTCACTAACCCCAAGGAGGTAAGCCCATGCTGATTTACATTGTATTGATAAGTACAAAATGAATACAACTGTGTCTTGGGGGCTGCCTGTGAAAGGGCAGATAGTATGCTAACGATGAACTGGTGTGAAGAGAAAACAGGGATATTGAAAAATGGGTGGGCAGTTGAGAAACTGCCAGTGACACTGGGTGCCCAGCTTTTGAACAGGCATGAGGCTAGAGGGGGCCTTGATGAAGCCAAGGAGAATGTGGGTATGAAAGAAGGTCAGAAGTGCTGAGAGCTGACTGAAATAATGGTCTATGTTAAAGGAGTATCACTCACTATAAATATTCAATGTCAGGAATTTAAATGGCTTACAGACATAGAAGCCCTTGATGATTATGTTATCCAGCATTGTTGATTTCCCTCTGTTGTTTGTCAGCAGCCACCACAATGAATGAATAAGACCCTGGAAGTCTCGACAATGAGTCGTTCTGCTCTTAAGTCTGTGCATTTTTCTTTGTGATTACATGCCAATATAATAATTGATTTGCCTTTTTCGAAATTAAACTAAGGGAGCCAAGTATGTCATATCTCTGTTATTATTTTCCTTTTCTTTCAGAGCCCAATGTTTCCAAAGGATATTAATTTTGATTTCTCTGATGAAGGCTTGTGGCTGTTCTTATGCTTTACAAAACATTACCAAATCAGAGCCGAAAAGAAAACTGTGAGTGAACATTCCTTCCAAACAATTATTTTTCATCATTTAAGAAAAATTTTCTCAGATTTCTCTGTAATTCATTCCAGTATGCTCCTTTTGTAAAAGATGTGGGAAAAAGAGAGAACACACAAGTGAAAAATGTCTTTTTATTCTAATAGTAGAGGGTTGATATTTAAATATTCTATGAGTCACTCCAACACCTTTCTAAAACAGCATTTTACAAATAAGGTCAGCTTTGCAAGAAAAAAAGTTTATTCTTGAACATAAGCAGGTATTTGTAGATTAATGTTACAGTAAAATGTATGTAAAGTAAAAACTGCTAGCTTGTTATAGTGTTTTAATCCTTCAAATCAAAAACTTTTCCTTGGAATTTTTCAAGATTGGAATATCAGTTTCTTTAAGCGGGAAAATATTTAAGCTAATGAAATCTTTATCAGATTCAGCAGCTCCACTAAAGTGTAAACTTTAGTGCTATCTACTCAAGAAACGGCCATTGGGACTTAAAGTAGTGTGGATATCTTTACCAATGTTAAAAGATCCCAGAAAGCATTAGCTTTTCTAAATATGTGTTAGATTTGACTTGATTCCTAAAGAATACAGTTTATAATTACCATCTCCACTTAATTAAGGACAACCACGATTTGATTATACTCATTTCATCTTTACAAATGTGTGTGTTTCTAAGGAAAGCACAATCTTAAAATCTCTAACATTACATGATATATATTTCATGAATACTTCTGGAGTTTCAAAGCGTTTCTTTCTAGTTAGTGGAAAGGGGTACTGTGCTATAGCTGCATGTAGGTTTAAATCAAATTGCCTACAAATATTGCATAAATGCCTGAACTTTCAAGACAAAGCTTTTCCAATCAAATACAGTATTTAACCCCCCACCACCACACACACACCCACA
>NW_012117488.1:9964683-10013571 GCF_000951035.1 Colobus angolensis palliatus | reverse complement strand
CCCCCCCGCCGGCCCCACACAAACCTCTGCCTCAGAAGTTAAGGGGAAACAGGACAGGAGTGGTGGCTCACACCTATAATCCTAGCACTTTGGGAGGCCAAGGCAGGCAGATCACCTGAGGTCAGGGGTTTGAGACCAGTCTGGCCAACATGGCGAAACCCTGTCTCTACTAAAAACACAAAATTAGCCAGGTGTGGTGGCTCATACCTGTAATCCCAGCTAGTGGGGAGGCTGAGACAGGAGAATCCTTTGAACCTGGGAGGCAGAGGTTGCAGTGAGCCGAACCATGCCACTACACTCCAGGCTGGGAGACAGAGTCAGACTCTGTCTCAAAAAAATATATATATTTTTTTTAATTAAAAATAAGTTAAGGGTAGAAAATGTCAGTAGAAACTTGTCATTAGCAGTAAATTATTCTTTGGTGTTTTTGGAGTTAATATTTTCTAAAATAGTTGCAGATTGATCAAAATAACTATTTTTATACTTTCGCATGGCTTCTGTGTATTGCAATAATTTAATAATAAGTAATAAGACTCCCCCTTAAAAGAAAAAGTGTTCATTAATGATTGCAATTCCATATTGTGTGGCACATTCCTTACATGTTGTGAAAAGGTTATGGATTCACTCACTGTAGCATCAGAAGTATAAAGGTGAGAGGTGAGATTCTTTGTTGCAAGTGCTGAGAAATAATCATTTAAAGGTCAGTTGCCCTAAAAAAAAAGAAAAGAACATTTGTTTAATAAGTAACTCATTTTGGGATATGCTGCAATTGTAAAGGTTACAGAATAGACCAATTTGCCAGTGATGTCGGCAAGAAGTACTGTTAAAGTCATTGGTCCTATTAAAACAATGCTTCGTAAAATTCAGATTGCATGCCTCCTCACATATCCCAGCACACATCCAAAAACTGCCTAAACTATTTATAGTGTGCTTTCAAAGACACATTGCCTTGTGCACTTTACCTTGAGTACTCAGCTCCTCTTAAAAGCAACAATGGAGTGTTAGATGGGAAAATACCTTGGCAACCACACAGCCTCCCCAACACACAGCACACAACGCACTCTCTCCCACATCTGATTCATCCTATATTGCTTCATTCTTTCAGCTTTATTAATGTATAAGAACATTCTCATGTGTCATGGGTTAAAGGATTTCTCACTCGGTATTCTGCTGTACCGTACACCAACAACTATCTTGCTAGAAACTCCTATACAAAAGAAAAAACTATTGATTCAGCCATGTAAAGGATAAACTATAAATTTGTATCTCTTCCTATTCCAAGACCAACTTCCTTCCCCTACTATTCTCTAAAAAAGCCAAAGAGAATTTGGTTTGGCAATAAATTGGAATACTAACTTGATATGTAGAAGTAACAATATTTGTACTAAAAATCTTTTAGTACCTGAAAGGTTATTTTTTTCAAGATCTGAATAAAGGTGTTTATTTAATATAACTTTTATACTATTAAAAAATTTTGCCTTTAGGGAACTGATGTACAACAAATAAAAGTTGTTTGTTGTTTTTATTTTTCTCTGTGAAGCGGTATTTTAAACTGGCTACAATTTTCCCTAGAAGATTCGCTTTTTGAGATGAGTATATGAACAAAATAACTTCCAGAAAAACCTCTGTAGATAGCAGTCCCTTCCGAGCACTCGACTGCTTAAGATTTATGTTTACTTTTTTTACTCTTCGCATTGGTTGCAAAGCTTCTCCTCATTGAAGGTATTTTGCTGATGGTAAATAGTGAGTTCTCAGATTTTTATAATGAATTGATTTTTCACATATGTTGTGTCAGAATTTTAATCACAGTTTAAAAACAATACGTTTACAAGCACACTTCTAAGTTTTGCTATTTAGATTAAAGGAACTAGAAAGCTTATAACTCTTACCCTATTGTAAAGTAAGAACTACCTCTGTCTATAAGACATCAGCAATTAGAAGAAATTACGATACTCTTATTTCAAGCAACTTAGCTAAGAATCAAGTTATTCTCTTAACTTGACTTGCTTTTCATTTGAAAGAGGGCGAAATCTATTTCCTGGGTAATTTTGCAGAGCAAAGATATTAATACGTTGGGGTTTAATTGTATCCTGTGTTTAAATACACTGTGGGTGAAACCCCAGACCTCTGCTTAATTGCTGTGAGAAAATAGCCTGATTTCTCTGAGATTAGGCACACGCTTATGTATACTTTGACCTAAGAGTGCCTCCTTCAGAATTAATCTTCTAAGGTAGAGGGATTTGCTTTTATATGTGCAGCAGGGCCATTCGTGACAAACAGGGCCTAATAAACTAACTTCACCCCCTAGACCTCCCTTTTGCTGTCAACGTTTTTCTTCATCTATTCACTTCACACATCTCTTGTCCAGTGGCTTATTAGCAAATAACCCTCACTGGGCAGGGGGAGTAATTTTAATGGCATTTTTAAGTTAGAGGACTTGGGACTTAAATGGGATACTTCAAAAATAAAACTATCTTGAAAACTTTCGTTTTTACTAATGAAACATAAAGTACTCTAAAATAACTCCATTTAAGTAAATACCATAGCCCTTTGAAACGACAAACAATTCATATTTACTTAAAATTTGGTCTGCAGCTGTATTTTGTTGGATCTGTCTAATGTATGAAAGCACTTTTTCTTTCCCATCAGCTATATTCGAATTGTTTTTGTAAGATGTAACAGAACGTTCTGGTTTTAAAATATTTATATTAATCAAAGTTAGGGCTGTTTATATTTTTTGGCAATCGTGCTTTTCTTTAAAAGTGATGCACTCCTCTTTAACTAAACAAAAGTGTTGAAATGGCCTGTCATATAAACTTCAACATAGTACAGTTGGTAATACAAATTCTGGAGACGGAAATAAATGGGACGTAGTTTCTAGCTTCAGGTTAAACATGGACTAATAAAAAGAGCAACAGTGATAATTTCTAAGATTTTCCTGAGGAAATGTCATTCATTGCTGCTTATAAACTCTAGAGTTACCTGGTGGAAAGTTTGTGTTCAAGTGTCTTGCTCTGTTTTCTTGGGGCATTAGGAAGTAAAGCCTAAGTGCTGACTGAAAAATAATAACAAGCCACTAAAGCTGGAGGCTTAAACAGCAATCAATTAATTTTAAAATTCCTTTATATTATATATGTCCAAGCTCTTGTAGTAATGATAAAAATACTTACATGTTACTTACCTGCAATCAACTGTATTTGTGGGCAGAAATACCTAACAGGAAAGAGCTGTTTTTAGAAGTCAAGCCTCCCACTATTGTTATTGCTACAAGCTTTTGTTGGTGAATCTTAAACTGTATGATCTATCTAGACTCACATAAGGAAAGTGGAGTTTTAATCAAAGACATTTTAAACTTCAAGCCAACCTTAGTTAAATTTATATATAGTTATATGTAATTATTCTGTAGCATGGACACTCCCAAATATTCTGGAAGTTTAATAAGACATGGCTTCAGGTAGATTGGTCTATTTGGGGTTTTTTGTTCTTGTTGTCATATTCATTCTGTAGTTCAAACTGCACTGATTCACTTCTGTGGAAAATAATCGTAAACAGGAAGGGTGGGGACAGAAGACTTCGTCCCTAATATGGAAGTTATAAGAGTTTGTTCTTTCAGAGTATGGTAAGGACATATCAAACAAACAGGAAGTATTATTATGCATTGCAGGCAAAGGGGCTAAAGGTCTCCCGTTAGAACTTTTGGCCCTTTTAGAATCCCTGATCCTTCATTATTTTGTTTAACTTGATGTAAGTCTTGACCAGTAGCTGACTCTGCGAAAACATTTCCTGACATCATTTCCAGAGGTGATGTGGGATTACTGTGCTTGCCTTCTCATTTTGGGTTGAGAATGAAAAGTCCAACAGTGGTTCCTGGTTAATACTTCAAGCACAGTCTTTTAATTAACAGGTCAGGTTAATTCATTCCTTTGGCCTTTAGCATTACAACTTCATTTTCACACTTTGGTTAAAATGATCAATGCACATAACACACACACACACATTCACATACACACAAACACATTTAAGGGGGCAAAAATGTTTTTGTTCTGCTATAGCAGAACAAAAAATAAATAGACTCTTTTTAATTACCTCATTCGTAATACAAGGTGGTGGAGGAGGAGCAAAAAGGTCAGGATATAGTAAATATAAAATTTAAATCTCTAAACTAAACTAATTTACCTTTTTTTTTTTTGGTACTAGCTAAAGTCAATGAATATAAACATGTGTTCTATTACATTACACCATTATGGATTATTGTTAATGTCTTGTTTCCAATTTTATGCAATTTTTGGTATAATCCAAACCTATGTATTAGCCAGGGTAGGAGGTTTTGCTTGAGGTAATTGACATTATATAGTCCAAAGCACAGGAAGAAGTAAAACATACCCGTAATCTTCACCCATTTCCAAACAGAAGGGGATAATTGGGCCAATTCTTCTATTGTGTACCCTCCCTCTTCATGCAGAGATTCCTTTGAAGTCAGAGGGAAATGAAGGAGCTGAGGCTGAGAATGTGGCTGGAGGAAAAAAAAATGAATATTATCAGGCCAGAGTCTCATAACCATGTTTTATGCCACATTAACCATTGGGTTTGCTATAATGCAGGGCCTTTTTATTATCATTTTTACCTTCTAGTTTAATCAAGGATCACTAATACAACTTCTAATAATACACTGGAGTTAAAAAAAATGTGTTTATTTGAACTCCCTTAGGTGAGATTCACAATCCAGCCCCTCAAAAATGTAAAGAAATAATTTTATTTAGAAAAAGCTAAAAATGTAAAAAGCATCATTTTATGGTTATATGTAAGTCTAGATGAAGCAGAAAAACTGACCAATTAAATTCGCATTCAGAGTGAGTACAGCACAGAGAGGAAATTATGAAGGAGGCGGGGATTTATTTACTTGTCAAGCAATTTTCTCTCACTTTCTCCTTACTTCCTACCACCTTCAAGGAGAGAGAAAATGTTAGCTTGCATTTATGTCACGAAGCTAAAAGTTTATTTCTTAACCCTCCTTTGTTACAAATCACAGGGAGCATGAATGTATTTGAGTGCATAGAGGGAAAGTTATATAATTCAAGCAATGATGGACTGACGCCGTGGAGAGTCATTAGACTTAGGTGAACAGACAGCTGTCCAGAGACTCTTCAGTTTCAAAATCGCCAACAAGAGGGAAATGACTGAAGACAGGAGCAAGGACAGAACCAATCAACTTGTCAGGCTGTGAAGCTATCTAAGAAAAAGACAAGTTCTTCCTTCAATTAATACACATTATTTGAGAACAATGCTAAGCCATGTGAGAGATATTAGATGTACAAAGACATGATTCTTGGAACATTCAAAGTTGTGTGGAGGTGAAAAACATGTTAATAAATAATAACAAACAATATGACAAGCTTCGTAATACAGGTGTGTGCTTAGTGTTATAAGAAGACAAAGAAGGGAGTTATTAATACTTCTTTGGGTTTGGAAAGAGGTACTGGATAGGTGAATAATAATTTCACAAAAAAGTTAATAAATTAAGGTGCATCTTAAAGTATAAGTAGGTATTCATCAAGCAGAAAAGGAAGAAGTGGCCATTCCAAGCAGAAGAAATAACATACATTCAAACCAAAGCATGTCTTATTCAAGGAAGAAGAAGTTGTTGACTATGACTATAGCATATGGTATACAGGCTGTGTGGTAGGAGGAACAGTCTATCATAATTCGGCTCCAAATTGCAGCCCAATAAACAAAGCCTTGTATGTTATGCTAAAGAGTGGGGACCTCATCCAGGAAGCAGTGGAAAGTCACCAAAATGTTTAATCAGGGGAGTAACATGATAAGAATCGTGTTTTAAAAAATAGCTAGCATCAGTATAGAGGAAGGCTTGGAGAATGACAAAAATAGAATAGTTTTTATGAGTTATAGAGAGGTTGGGAATTGAAAATGAGAGCCTTTGCTACAATCATAAATTAAGGAGAGATTTTAGGCTCAGGAGGTAAAATTAAAAACAAAACAAAACTGGCAACCTCAATGTACACAACCTTTCACGTGCATACTATCAGGTTTGGGTCAGAGTGATATGGGTAGAAAAAATACGTTTCCAGTATAGTTAATAGTAGAAGATTGGTGCTTAAGTCAGAATCCCTAGAAGCAGGGTCAGAGATTAAAGTTGTTCTGAAAATGATTTACAAAGGGAGTGTTCTTGGGAGGAGGGAAGCAAGACGAGCAGAATAGGCAGAAGCAGGGACGAAGGTAGCTAAGAAGGATGAAAACTGGCCTTAGCTGAGCCTGCTCCTTTGGGGAGCTCTGAAGCATATATTGTACTACAGAGTTAGCTCCTCTTATCCCCAGGGAGGATAATTCTCAGGTAAGTTAGCTTGGTTCAGCTGAGGGCTAATCTTTGGGAAGGAGAGAGCTATGAGCTGTTAGCAGCCAAAAACCCTGACAGGCGCTGGGGAGCAAGAAGGATACCAACAGCAGCCACGGTAGGCCACCCTTCGCAACGCTCAGAACCACTTGCTTCTGACATTTAGTTTACTCCATTCGGGCACAACAGCTTCAGGATTCTGGTTACTCACATGTCTTGGGCTCCTATATAAGATAAAGATGAGTAAAACAAACTGTAGCTTCCACTGCTGCAGTGTGTCCCAAGCCCATAACATAATCATCATCTACCCCTTCGTCACTCTTCCAGATGTTCCTGCTTATGGGTGAGTACTTCCTGCAGGTCTAGATGGATTGCCTGAAGGCATAAGCCAAATTCTCAAAACTTAGGTAGGAATCTAAGCACCTGATTACCAGGCCCTAATCTGGTTATAGTTGCTGTACTTGCCTATTACAGTTACACAAGGCATGAGAATACCAAGATGCGGCCCAACAGATCATTTGAGTGACAAACACATTGCTCCCTGTATCTAATATGTAGCAGCATTTCTGCCTCCTCATGATAATCGGGTCATTTATCCTGCCAATACAGTAACTTTTTGTGCCAGCCAGTCTATTGGCACAAGGAGCTCAAAGTAATCTGGCAATAGCCATAGCTTTAAGTTTACTGAGACTTTTCCTAGATCCCCTAAGTGTAAGTTTCCCTCCTCTGGGACTTAGGACCTCTAGACTCACAAAACCTGAGTTGCAAGAATGGGTCCCTGAGAGTGATGGTTGAGTGGAGTTCTTATTTTTACTCTTTGATTCCTGTACTCATGTATTCTAATCATTGAGGACAGAGAACCATATAGTATCTGTTGCTTTAAAGTGCACACTATACTCCAAAAGATAATACTTATCCTCATAGGATGCCATCTCTAAACTGGTGCTGTAACTGGGCCAGAGTGTGGGAGGACCAGTGAACTCCAGGAGCATGTGCCCATTGCCATACCTCCTTTTCTATAAAGTGAGTTCCTTGGTCCAATTAACATGATTTTATCCATATGGTCCACAAAGATGATGCCCTGTAGAATGTCTGTACAGTCCCAGTCCTTACAGACTATATTTGGACTAAGCTGGAGAACTCACATAACACTGGGACAGATCATGACTCTTGTTATTAATCCATACGAATGCAAGCTGCTTCTGATCCCCCCCTCCCTAATGGGTATTAAAAATAACACATTTGCCAGAACAATAACCACATATCTTGTATCTGGTTAACTTGCCCTAGTAAATATATTACATGCAGCATAACAGCTGTGATAGAAACTACAACTTGGTTCAGTTGGCAGTACTCAGCTCAGAACTCCATGATTTAATTTGTATATGGTCTCGATTGCTCAGCTACATGCAGATAGAGGATCCTCACCTATGTATCCTTTAAATCTTTGAGACTATCTATTTTGAGAGTAGTATTTATTTATTGCACTAATCTGTACAATTTTTCTCAGGATGTGATAACTGGTTTTGATTTACTAACTTGACCACAGAGGATAGTTTCAAAGACTTTCCACTTTGACAGTACAATAGTTGGTCAAGAAAACAATGGGAGAATTCTATCAACCTCTAACTGGCTCATGCCAATTATACATTCAAGGACTAGAAAAATGATCATTAAATGAGTGTGTGACCCCGGGAAACCCACTGTGAAATAAGTCTAGATCAGAACTCCTTTTATTTCCTGACACTTACATGTCCATACTCTAACAAGCGGCCCATGGTGGTGCTGTCAGCATCAACTCATATCTTATATTTACCAATCCTAAAAAGATCTGAGCATTCCCTTTGTTCCAGTGTACAGTTTTCTGAGTAAATACCTCTTGGTCCTTTTGGGGAAGAACTGAGGAGTCACACACTTACTATAATGTTGTAGTTCCTGTCTCATGGAGACCCAGCATCTCCTTCAGTCAATAGTTTCTGGTTATGAGAACTCACTCAGGTATGAAGACAAGGCAAGAAATTATGACTTTTCATTGAGATATCCGAGTCAACCTTTTGCTCATTATTTTCTACCTCTTTTGATTATGTGTGTGAACCAATACCCTTGTTGGTGACTCATCTATCTTGCCATTTCACATAGTAACCATTTCCATGGATACCTTGTGACAGTTCCCATCTCCACCCAGACAGCAGCCATTTCAACCCAGTTTCCCATTGTGGTGACTGCACTCCCTTTGCTTCTGACAATTAAGTGCTTCCCTGTGGCCCCTGTTAATCTGGAATCCTACCATCCCCTTGCTACAATGGACCCCAGTCTTTTAATCACATGTCCTTCTATCCCTGGTTTAAGAAGAACTATGCTTCCCCACAATGTTGGAATCTGCCTGATCAGCAAATTCCTAATCATGTTAATAAACAACATGTCCTCCAAGCTCTCCTAGGGAACATAGTCAGATATGGATATTTCAGTCTTCCATAATGAACCCATTTTTGCATGCTCATTTTTTTAATTGGTTTATTTCTTTCTCCACAATCTATTACCATAGTGCCAGAATCTCTACTTCATTTCATGTGACCTATCACTTTTTCCAAGCTACTAAGAGCTATCCCAGTCTTACATTAGACCTATCATATAAGACTTTGCTAGGTATTAAATCCTGTTTCAACAGAACAACCCCATATGAGAAAACTGTCCATTACATAGCTTTATATTCTGCCAGGACCCTCAGGATCCCTCCCAGGCATACTCTTTGAGCATACATGCAATCAAGTCCTAGATATCACATGGAGTATGTAACTCATTTCCTTCCTTAGCAGGCCATCAATTCCCTAGCTAGGTCATGCTGAAATGTGGCCCAAATTATCAGCGTGACCTCCATGAGGGAAAGCACAGGCAGATCTGAGAATTGTCTTATAAGGCATCTGCCTCATTTGAGACCTTGGCATAGTATTCATGAAGGAAGCTTTCACTTTCAACAAGAGAAAAGGGGGCTTACTAGCCATTTCTGTGAGCCACACATGTTCAGGGGACGATGTAGTTGTAAGGTGCTCATCTACTCAGATATCCCTATCCCAAACTTCAGAGTACTACTCCTTTATTTCAGAGCCCTAAATTTTGCACAGGAAACTTGCCTAGGCTGAGAATTTAGCCTCCATTAAAGTTATTCCACTTACAAATGAGCCATGAGCCTGATCTCCAAATCTGTCTGCTTTCTACAAGAGAAGGATGTCTCTTTAAATGATGCTAATGAGGTTTTCCGACTCTCACATTTTGCTTTAAATGACAAATAATAGAACTGAGTCTGTGTATTAAGCAGACTGTAAGATGGCTCCCAGTAAGCCTTGCCTTGTAGTGTTCATGACATTGTTTAATCCACTCCGTTAAGTATGGGCTGGATTTGTGACTTATTTTTAACCAACAGACTATGACAAACGTGTTGAGTCTGGCCCACAGCCATAGTTTGCTGACCCCTGATCTTAACAATCACCCTGGTATATGATGCCAGGGATTAATAATGCACCTACCACCAGGGATAAGAGCCTTATTACCATCCACCTCCCGAATGTCAGCTTAGTCTCTGCTTCTTAGGACCACTTCCAGTATCATTCATCTTGACTTGGGCTCCCTAAAAGTGGAAACTAAGAAAATGATTCTTATAAAACTGATTTATTGAGGGAGTGCTTTGGGGGAAGGGGAAGGAAGGACAGGGTTAAGGAAGAAAGCTAAGTAAGAAGTATGTTCAGCTGAAAACTGTGAGAGCTTGGTCCTACAGGAAGCTCTGGAGCACCAGAGGTCAATTCGCCCTTAGAGTATGTGTGTAGGGGTGGGGAAGGGGGTGCAGGCAGGGAAGGAGGAGCTTTCATATTCCTTATATCAATAAAGTATTGACTGTTGGCTGCCTGGGTGGGGGAATGGCTCAAGTAAAGCAATTTCCCTTCTCAGGGAAGAGAAGTAGCTGGGTATAGGTACTTTCCCATTCCTTCTTTGGGATAACCCATTTACCCCAATTACATTTCTGTTTATGACCTGAACACATTTTCATTAATTTCTAAGGAATGGAAATAGGATGCTCAAAATACAAGAATATTAATAATGCCAAAAAGGATGCAAAATAATTTCTGTTCATTTTGGTTTTGTATTTGACAGGTGTTACCACTTTTCTCTGCCCATTTGTCAAAACTAGAACCAACATAGTCAAAGTGAATAGAATGGAATGACAGTTTGGGGAGCAATTAAAAAAAACATGTGCAGTAGCAGGATAAAACATGAATAGCTCAAAGTTCTCATATCACCTGGTGCTCACTATTGAATAGTGTAATAACAATCACCCTAGAGACCGGTTGCTCCAGTTTCCATCCCACGCTATCCCTTACCGGAGCTGTAAACTTGGGTAAGATATTTAAATGTCTGTGCCTCCTCACTTTCCTAATCTGTAAATCTGGGTTAATACTAGTATCTACCTCATGAGATCACTGTGAGCAAAAATGAACTAATACATGAAGTGTTTACAATAGTATTTAGTGCATAGTATACACTGAGCCTTAGTTTGATTATTGTTGATGTTGCATTATTTGTGGTCACTCACTTATCTACTATCTTATTTAAATGTAGCTTTTTCAGTGCACCTTAATTTGGGTTTTGGGCTCTATTACCTCTTATTCCTATACTTTGAAATATTTGAAAATATAATTAGAAAAGTCTACTCTCAGCAAAAATTGGTCTCTTTCCTAGACCCCAAGGAAAATTCTGCAAATAAGCCATATTCTTTTTTTTTTTTTTTTTCTTTTGAGACGGAGTCTTGCTCTGTTGCCCAGGCTGGAGTGCAGTGGCCAGATCTCAGCTCACTGCAAGCTCCGCCTCCTGGGTTTACGCCATTCTCCTGCCTCAGCCTCCCGAGTAGCTGGGACTACAGGCGCCCACCACCTCGCCCGGCTAGTTTTTTGTATTTTTTAGTAGAGACGGGGTTTCACCGGGTTAGCCAGGATGGTCTCGATCTCCTGACCTCGTGATCCGCCCGTCTCGGCCTCCCAAAGTGCTGGGATTACAGGCTTGAGCCACCGCGCCCGGCCATAAGCCATATTCTTGAGTTCCTTCTGTAGACAAACAGTTAAAAGTGTACCTATGCTTTTAAGCAAAAACCATTAAAAAAGAGTATCTCTATTCACAACTAAGATGATTATCCTTTGGTAATGAATCTAAAGAGGCTCCAATTTTTTGTAAGGTAAAATGATGCCTAAATTATGCGAAGTTTGTTGGCATGGCTGACCATAAGCAAGAAGCTTCGGAGAGTTCAAAAATAGAGGCTTCTGTATATTTCTGTACATAGATAGACAACTGTGTATGTATGTAGAAACACATAAAGAATATTGTTCATTATATGTTTATATACACGGGCTCAGGAGAGTACAAGCTTCCAATTTTTAGATTTATAAATATACTTTTGAATCTATAATAATGCAGAGTACAAGATTTTGTACGTTGGAGACAGATGAAATATATCCGATCCCCATCATCTGCCTGGCACTTCTCTTCATCTTTATAAATCACTGCTCAATAAACAAGAAAATAGGAATCAAGCAACCATGGCTATTTGGAAGAAAGATCACAATTATTTGATGAATGAAACATCTGGAAAGGGATCACGGCCTCATTAACTTTCAAATCGTTAATGAAACTCTTCTTTTAGTTCACTGAAGAATTCAAAGTGGAAAAGCCTCATCAAACGTTAACTAAGAAAATGTATGCCAATGCTTTGGATAAGTCAAGTTGTCATTCTGCTCCATAAATATTTATCCTGCAGATGGTTTTTGAAACTACCAGTTTCCTTATTATAAGGAAAAGTTAAGTTGGTATATTTGTTTTAGATTATATTACAGAACTTTTCAACAGTTGGGATTTTTAAAAACATTTATTCCATTCCTTTTCCTATCTAAAATCAGTGGCTTGAATTGAACAAATCATAATGTAGTAGGAATTCTCATACTTATCAGGTGAAAGATTGGTCTCACCTATTATGTGTCTTCTTGACAATGTAAAAATCCATTTTAAAAAATTAGAAATCTTTTGAAATCCTACCTTTCAGAAAGAAAATATTTAAAATTTGATAAGCCAATCGACAGCAAACAGCTTTTGAAAAACAATTACATTGAAAAAGTAAATCATTTTCAACCCAAATGTGATTGTGCCTTTCTGGTCTTAAAATGTATTATTTTATAAGAATATAAGTATAATAGGATAAGTAGCAACTGGTGTAAAGTGAAGCAGAAAACACATTTAATATAAACATACTGCATTGTGTCTATTTGATTCAATCACCGAACACTTACTGAGCACTGACTAGATGTCAGGAACTGACAGGTGCTAAGAAGGCAAAAATGAAATGGTGGTTACTGCCTTCAGGGAACTCCTAGTCTAATGGAGGTGACAGACACTTCTACAGCTATCTATAATAGAGTGTGACATGTGCTATGCCAGCAGCACCAGCTAAGTATTACAGGAGCAGGGGGGCAGGGGGTGGGAAGTAACCTCCTGAATCCAGTTTGAAATTGAGAAATGCAATACTTTTTATGAACTAAGGATCACAAAGAAAGTCAGTCAATATATAAATGAAGATAAACAAAAGCCTTTGAGGGAACAAATTTAGAGGACAATTCTTAACTGTACCTTCCCAGTAAACATGGGAGTAATAACACGAAGCGAATTGAAAGATTGTGAACAATGTGCCTATTTTTACATCTCAAGAGTATTTTTGCAGGACGTAAGTTGTAACTGTAATGACAGACTTCATTCTGTGCAGTGGCAGTCCTGTAACTGCTGTGAATGTACTCAACTTCATTAAAATCATTAACAATTACCAAAGATCGTTATTTCAACATGGCAGTCAACCACACACTAAAACTAAATTTGCACCGAAGAATGTTCAGTACTGGGGCAAATGTGGTCAAAATTGATTAACATTTAAGAAAATTACAATGTCACAAAAACTGAAGTGCCAAGCTCTTCATTCCGTTAATAAAACTTACTTAGTTTGGCAAGATATAAATAATCATATGAGCCTGCAATATGAATGTATTGCTTTAGCATTTGCTTTCATAGCTCTTTGGGCTATTAAACAGTAGTTCTATATCTGAGTGTCTTAGTCCATTTGGGCTGCTATAACAGAATGCTATCGACTAGGTGGCTTATAAGCAACAGAAATTTATATCTCACAGTTCCGGAAGCTGAGAAGCCCAAGAGCAAGGAGCCAGCAGATTCAGCGTCTGGTGAGGGCTGCTTCCTGGTTCATAGACAGCTGTCTTCTCCTTGTCCTTACAGGTCAGAAGGGGTGAGGCAGCTCTCTGGGGCCTCTTTTATAAGAGCACTGTTCCCATTCATGAGGCCTCTACCTTCATGACATAGTCACCTAGCCAAAGTCCCACCTCCTAATACCATCACAGTGGGAAGTAGGATCTCTCTCTCTCTCTTTTTTTTTTTTAACAACTGGTAATCAATTTATTAAAATAGTTGACTTAAGCATCCGCAATGGTGACTTCCACTTCAACTCCTGGCTCAATATTGATGGAAGAGATCTGCTTAACAATCTCAAAAGGACTGTGCCAATGAGTCGCTTGTGGATTCTCATTCCGAAACGATCGCATGTCTTAGAACCAAACTTCACCACAAGGATTTTTTCTTGTAGTGATTCTCAAACTCTTGGTAGGCATTCGAACTGGTCCTTTCACTTTGAGATTCTTTTCCTTTCCTCCTCTGACCAAGTCAGCTCACACCTTCTCCAGAGATTGTACATTGCAGCTTGTTAGAGTGATTCGAAATCAGTGAATTGCCACCTCCAGATCCAAGGGTGTTTTTCCTGTGTCCTTAAAAGCTATGGCTGCTGCGCGGCTCCCTGACCGACTTGTTCCTTGGCAAGAGCGAACAGCAGTGAGTCAGGAGAAGGAGCGGGAGGATCAGAGCTCCGCACCACCCACCACCTACGACCGTGTTTTCCTCAGAGGGAAACTAGGATCTTAATTTATGAACTTTTACTTCCAGAATCCCTGGATTTTACCCTTTTTTTTTTTTTGAGGGGCTCGGGGGGACAGGTTTCTGAGTGAGGTGATTAAAATGTATCAAGCTGCAGAAACTCTCGGCACAACAAAATTTTTCCTGAAAAATTCCCCACACATTTGCTTTTGAGAGGTAACACACAGGATTAAGCAGTCTCTAGCTTTCTGCCTTAATATTTGTCTCGGCTTTTGGGTGATGAGTGGACATGGCTATGTACAATTGCTGCTTCTTGAACTCTTCCCTCTGTCTGTCCCCCATCTGTCTGTCTTTGGTTAGTAAGATGGTTTTGCCTTATCTTTTTGAATATTTGAATAACCAGATTAAATTTTTAAAGAACTCTACACACTAAGGATTTAAGCACAGTCCCTACCCTGTGAATTTATAAGATAATGAAAAGGCACCTTCCAAACAAAGAAAAGATGGAAAGATATTCTTCCTGAGAAAAGTATGTAACAATAGGGAAAAGCCAGTCGTCTCTTTTCTAATCCTTTGCCTTTGACATCTGTCATTTGGGGGAGAGGGTTATGTGGGTGTTGGGTGGTATTACAGTAGTAGTTGAAAAGTTCTCTTCATCCTGTGGTACTGATTCTCTACCCTTTGTCAATAACTTCATATCTTACATATTACTTTCAGTTTTTTTTATCTTTGGCTTACCACCAATGAATTATATTAGCTAAAAAATATAATTCTTTCTACAAAAGCAGAAAGTGCATATGAAAAAGTAAAGAAAAAAGAATTATATTTGCTAATATTTTACATGTTTGAATTAAAGTTTAAACACAATAGCAACAGCAGTAATGTTTAAAACATGTGAATTTATTTAGTGTTTCACAATTTTCAAAGTATGTGTACATATATTATCTAATTTGATCTTCATAATAACCATGCGGATAGGTAGAACAGGCACTGTTTTCATTTTACACATGAGAAAATTAAATACTTTAATGGGTTCCCCCAGAAATGTAAGACAAAGATTCAAATGCAAATCCCATTGTTCCTTGACTTACAATGGGGTTACATCTGGATAAACCCATCTTAAGCTGAAAATATTATAAGTCAGAAATGTATTTCACATCCCCAATAAACCCATCAAAATGTTGTAAAATCTTAGGTCAAACCACTGTAAGTCAGTGACTGTTTGTACTTTAATTGAGCTGATCCCCAGAAACTTTGATAGGGAGTATGGAATGAGACAGAAAGAAAGCCAATAGAAGGTGTGTTTTCAGGTGGTTTCCAATTTGACATTTCAGTCGTGCTAGGGAGCTATGAAAGCTGGTACAGAATGCAGCCCAGTGTTAGCTCAATTAAGGGGTAAAGAAGCTGGAATATTTATCTGCCAACTCTCCACCTATCTTTGGTTGAAGTCTGCCTCCAGAGGTAACAACTGTAGGGTACTCTGGTTTGCATTTTTTGGTAAACTGAGCGTACTCCCAGAGCCAGAAAAAAGTCCTCACTCCCAGAGTTACAGATGTTCAGAGTAAGCAGCTTTCAAGGTGCAGAGCTGAAGGACGGGTGGGGCAGAATGGTCTCGGTTAGCCAAACTCAACAAGGTTAAGCAATTTATCCAACCAGAGTCACACAGCTAATATTGGCAAGGCCTTGAAGGGACTTAGGCCTTTCGCTGTTTGGGTAGATTCCTTGATAGAGTGAAACAGATGTCATTTCTTGTTCTCAAAGTGTAGGTTAGGAAAAAGAGTAGAGAAGAGAGAATATATTAAGCATGAAAAAATATTGCTTCTAAAGGTCTTACAATAATTGAGATTTGTTCACCCCGTACATATAATACAACTATTCAAAACCTGAAGCTTTTATAGAATGCAAAGAAATATCAATACATGGACCTTTACATAGCACACATGCTACTACTTTGCCAATATACATTGCCAAGGTTTTCAGTCCAATTGGTGGTATTTCGCTGAGGACGCTGGAACAAATTTTTGTATTTACAAGTGCCATAACACCTTTAAAGGACATGTATATTGCAGAAAATCATGACACATAAGTGGTCAGGCAAACATTATGTGGAAAAGTCCCAGCTGATGTGTATGTTATTGCTAAACAGCCTCTTCACATCAGTGGCACTCACGCCTCAGTTTCACAGTTGTGAAATATTTGCATACAGATGTGAAGGTATTCTTGTGGCTTACTCAATAAACCAGAATGGGGCTTTATGCACCCCTGAGTTTTCAATTAATGTTGTTGACAGAATGAATGGCTATTTATGCCACCAGCCTTTCATGTTCATTCATGGTACACAATACCTAAGTCTTAAAGAGCTCATCTAAATGCCTCCCCTCTTGGGAGGGTGCTTATGGATTCCATTGTATATATAGGGTAGCATAAGGTTCAATGGTTCTATCTAATCAGCAGAGTGGACCTTACATTTTAGCAAAGGCCACTGAAGCCTTTGTTCTGCAACAGGGCATTATCCTACAACTTCTACAATAAGTTGAATGTCTGTTTGTCCAAAGATCTTAGGCAACCAATGCCTGAACTTCACTTTCCCAAGTATGCCTTTCTGTCCTCACCACACTCCAACACTCACATTTTTGGGAAAAGGATACCTACACAGGAAAATTATTTTTCTATGTGTAGTGAGACTTTACTACACTCATGCATTTGACTGAATAAGGTGGTGAATAAGGACCTGGAACATGGTTGGAGCCCAATAAATGCTTACTGAATTTAATCCGACAAGAAAGAAACAGCACTACCAGTCCTGGCCCCTGTGTACTCTAAGATATCTGTAACATGGTACAATTCCTGGAGACAGAAGGTAAACATGAGTCCCTCCTTTACCCCACCTATTCAACAGTCTCCTCAAGCAAAAGGAGTGCGTAAATGTTGTCTGAGAAAGGTTTTCACGGGAGATGAATGAAATTCCAACTTTCTTCTTGGATTAAAAATAATTCCAGTGATAATGGAATTAGAATTTCATTGGGTTTAATCATTATTAGTTAAAATCAACATAATAATCCATCTTTCCATACAGTTTTATTTTTTAAATTCATCATCTATTGTTAACCACACATTGGCCCTAGGAAACAGCTAAGGATTGCTGTCTCCATTTTTCAGATGAGAAAACCAAGGCTCATTAAGCTTAAGTGATGTCCATTCAGGTGATATCAGAGACAGGGATACAAACACAGGCTTATCAGATGTAATCTAAAATAACACATTTTAAAAGTTCCAACTATGTTTCCCAAGTTTTGAGACTCCAAATGAAAAATACAGGCATGTTTGTTTATTTCTGCAGAGCAAATTAAATGTGTAGCCCATGCATTATTGATGTCTATTATTTTAGTTTCTAAGAAGTATGTGTATCAAATTGCCTTCACAAGAGAAACTGTATTAAAACAACTTGTATTTACATGACTTTTTAGTTTGCACTTGAGCGTTTATTTTTCTTCTAACTTTAGGACAGTAATATATGACGCTATTTTCAAAAGCAGACATGCTGGTGACTGTTCCGGAGCATAGATCAGTGTTTGTACTTAAGATGTCCAGCCTGGAATAGGACTGTACCATTAAGGGCACATGTGCAAATAAGCAAAGACTGCCAGACCAAATGGACGCCAAAACCTTGAATTGTAAACTAATCCCAGAGGAACTTTTAGAGTTGTTAGAACATTTGCCCATTATTTCTAGGAGAATCTCAGTGGCTCTAATCCATCTCAAACTTTTTATTCTTCTCAATATAGCTCATTTCCTCTTGAAATATTTCTTCTGTTCTATGGCCAGCATAGAAAAGAAGGGGCAGACAGGACTAAAGTAGACCCCAGGCCTCTTAGACCTAACTTAGGGCAAGCAGAGCGATGCCCCAGGCAAATATGCAGAGGGCTCTCAGGAAGACCAGCAGCAGGACAAATTGCTGCCTGATTTGCAGTTCTGCACTCTATCAGAATTTTTATATCTGGAAGATAATAATTTAGAGACTAATACAGCATGCTCATCGAATAGATTAGGAAATGTGTTTCTCAGAATTTGAATGACTTGCCCGAGTCCAGTGCAAGAATGAGAGAGAAAACACACCACTCAGAGTGGAGTAAAATATATTTGTTTAAAAACATGACATTAATCAAGACAGACCAGTGGTATAGCTGGAGGACTAGACTTTAGATCACAAGATTTCTAAGTAAACTTTGATTTACTTAAAAGCCTTGAGATAGAATATAAGTCAGTTTGGCTACCTTGCCTAAATAATGAAGTTAATATTTATTTCTGAAAAGGCTTGGATCTATCATCTAAAGTCTTAAATCATATTCATTCTATGCCATGCTTAAGCAGTACAGTAATGAAAAGGAACAGTCAGTCTGAAAGAGAGAGCTGCTGATAGATACTCAAGTAATGAGTGTGCTTCCATCCGGTGCATAGGTGATCACTGGTGAGAGGAGGGCATGACTAGCAACTGCGTTTTCCTTGGCGCAGTGCAGAGTTGAGCAGGATGATTTATAAACCTCAACACATTGAAGACCAAAAAAAAATAAATCATTAAGTAGCATGCCTCATGATTCAACTTGCTTTTTTTTCCCCCTAACATGGGTAATAAATTGTGTGGGCTTTAATAATTTATAGGAGATGTCGTTATAATGTGAGAATATTAACTTTGGTGAGTCTTTTAATTTGCTTGTGATGTCAATAGTGTGCTGAAGTGTTTCTTCGACAGGACAGCAACACCACTAATGCACAATTGTATTCTGACACTTCAGCCAGACGCTCCTGGGGACCAGAAGAGACAGTTCACTTTAGCACTGATCTTATCAATTTGGTGCATGTCCCTCAGGAATTACATGCCACAGAGAGAATTAAAAGGAACAGTTTGAAAGCACTTAGAATCATATTAGCGCATTCACATACAACCCCTCTTCTCCTTGTCCTTGTGGAAAGATAACCTGACTCAAGACATTTTATTTCTGCCCAGGATTACGCCTCAGAAAAAGAAAGAGAGAGAGACAAAAGAAAAAATTTAACTAACAAAAAACAGCACAAGGAAAGCCCCCCGAATATTCTAGATTCATCTGGGAATGTGGCCAATTTCTTCTCAGTTAATAATGTCCTCCACAGATTTTCCCTTAGATGTTTCCTTGTCATTTCACAAATGTGACAGTAGAGACCCTCTCATATTTCAGAAATAATTCCTCTCTGTACCGCCTGTTTTCAATCAGGAAGGAAAGAGTTTTGTCACAGTTTAGTGAACATCAGAGCCAGAAAAGCATATATAGGGATAAGAAAGAGGCAGAATGAAAGAAAAAGAAAGGCAGAACAGTTCAAGAGATGATGCTATGGGAAAAGAGAGTTTCTGCGATAGGGCTGAGTGCAGAAGAGCCTGAGAACATCAGCCAGGCACCTTTCCGAATTTTAATTCCAATCTAAAAGCTGCAAACAGAAATGAAGACCTGCCCCTTCCTGAGTCTTGAGCAAACCCCTCTCCATATATAGATTCTACCACTTAAAAAAAAAAAAAAAAATTAAAACACATGAAGTAGTTAATTGGAGATATTAAAATGAAGTGACCAGTGACCAGGCACAGTGGTTCACACCTGTAATCCCAGCACTTTGCGAGGCCAAGGCGGGCCTGTCACCTGAGGTCAGGAGTTTGAGACCAGCCTGGCCAACGTGATGAAACCCTGTCTCTATTAAAAATACAAATATTGGCTGGGTGCAGTGACTCATACCTCTAATCCCAGCACTTTGGGAGGCCAAGGCAGGTGGATCATGAGGTCAGGAGTTCAAGACCAGCCTGACCAAGACGGTGAAACCCCGTTTCTACTAAAAATACAAAAAATAGCCCAACATAGTGGTGGGTGCCTGGAATCCAGCTACTTGGGAGGCTGAGGCAGAGAACTGCTTGAACCGAGGAGGTGGAGGTTGCAGTGAGCCAAGATAGTGCCACTGCAAGACTCCGTCTCAAAAAAAAACAAAAACAAAAACAAAAATTAGGCTGGGCGCGGTGGCTCACGCCTGCAATCGCAGCACTTTGGGAGGCCGAGGTGGGCAGATCACCTGAGGTCAGGAGTTGGAGACCAGCCTGGCCAACACGGCAAAACCCTGTCCCTACTAAGAATACAAAACTAGCTGGATGTGATGGCCTGTAATCCCAGTTACTCGGGGGCTGAGGCTTGAGAATTGTGTGAACCTGGGAGGCAGAGGTTGCAGTGAGCCAAGATTGCACCACTGCACTCCAGCCTGGGCAACAGAGCAAGACTCCGTCCCCAAACAAACAAACAAAAATGCCCAATACATGCAGAAACTAGCAGCATGAGAGACTGCAGTAACCACTGGTGGTAAGGTGAGGAAGGCTGGTGTTAATACCTTAGCACGTGATGGTAGAAGGCCAATGACTGAGTGGAAAAAGGAACAGAATCAAAGACTAGATCCCTCTCTCCTTTCTCTCTCTTTTTTTTCTCTCTCTCCCTCACACATCTCATGTGTTTAGTGGCTAGTCCTAATTCTTTGAATTTTCATTAAGCATTTTTTTCTTTATATTTAGTTCCTCTCTTCAAATCTTAACCTGAAATTCGGCTTTTCTCTCATAACCCAAACCCAAGAAATCTCAGTTGGCTATTTGTTCTTTAATCTCAGCACTTTATTGTACTTTCCTTACAGGTTCTAGTTCAAGATTTGGGTCTTTCTAAAGAAGTATGTGTATGCATGTGTGTGTGTTTGAACACAGGTGTGTGTGATGATACATGCACTACAGCACATAAGTACTTATCTTCCAGAAAATATAGATGCATAGCTGTGTAGTAGATCTTTTTCATGACTAAATCAATCTATATTAACACCAGGTATGTATGTCAATGCCCAGGCTGACCTACAGGATCCCAGAAAGTTCTGACATACTAAGACAAATTTTAAAACTGCAAACTTTCACATTTTTTTCTCATATTTCACAGTGCCATCCATTCAACTCCCAACATTCTGAATAATGCTCACATGGTAACTTGTGCTATCAGCAAGACTAGGAAGACAGCTCAGGAAGAAAGGACAATTGTGGAAAATATTTTATAATTACCAACATGTGACTATTTGTACATCATGTTTTACGCCCCCCAAAAAAAAGGAAGGAAAAGAAGCAAAGGCTCTGCCATTAAAGGCGAGTCCTGTTCCTCGTCTTTTAAATTGTATGGCTTATTTATTAGGGTCTAAATAAAGTTAGTAACTTGCCTAGGGGTATGGTTCTTGAACTTTGTTTAACAAATGAATCAAATGAATCTCTTTTCACTAGTCAATCTTTTCACTAGGTCATAAGAACCCAATTTTTTTTTTTTTTTTTCGAGCCAGAGTCTTGCTCTGCCCTTCAGGCTTGAATGCAGTGGCACAATCTCAGCTCCCTGCAACCTCTGCCTCTCAGGTTCAAGCAATTATCCTGTCTCAGACTCCTGAGTAGCTGGGATTACAGGCACGCACCACCACGCCCGGTTAATTTTTTGTAGTTTTGGTAGAGATGATGTTTCACCATGTTTGCCACGCTGGTCTCGAACTCCTGACCTCAAATGATCTGCCCATTTTGGCCTCTCAAAGTGTTGGGATTACAGGCGTGAGCTGCTGCTCCTGGCCTATAAGAACCCAATATCTTAAACAGAATATAAATGAGCCACTTTGGTTGAAGTAGTGAGAGGTGACAATGTGCTAGCGGCCCTCACTCTCAGCGCCTTCTCGGCCTCC
This sequence comes from Colobus angolensis palliatus, assembly GCF_000951035.1. NCBI lineage: Eukaryota > Metazoa > Chordata > Mammalia > Primates > Cercopithecidae > Colobus > Colobus angolensis. Next base: position 9,991,508 of record NW_012117488.1, on the reverse strand, counting down.
GGCCTTGGCTTCCGTGGGAGCCCCTCTCTGGGCTGGCTGAGGCTGGAGCCTCCTCCCTCTGCTTGCGGGGAGGTGTGGAGGGAGAGGCGCCGGTGGGAAACCGGGCTGCACACCGCGCTTGCGGTCCAGTGCGAGTTCCGGCGGGTGTGGTCTCTGGCTCTGCGGCCCCACACACTGAGCAGCCGGCCAGGGCCGCCGGCCCAGGGCAGTGAGGGGCTTAGCACCCAGGTCAGCAGTTGCGGAGGTTGGGCCGGGTCCCCCAGCAGTGCCGGCCCCTAGGTGCTGCACGCAAATTCTTGCGGGGCCCTAGCTGCCTCCCCTTGGGGCAGAGCTAGGGACCTGCAGCCCACCATGTCTGAGCTCCTCCCGCTGTGGTGGGCTCCGCCTTGGCCTGGCCCTCCCCCATGGGCACCGCCTCCTGCTCCGTGGAGTCGGGTCCCATTGACAGCGGAAGGTCTGAGGAGTGCAAGCTCCCTTGGGGACTGGAGGGCAGCTCTGCCTGCAGTCCTGGTGCAGGATCTACTGGGTGAAGCCAGCTGGGCTCCTGAACTGGATGGGGACTTGGAGAGCTTTTATATCTAGCTGGAGGATTGTACGTGCACCAATCAGCACTCTGCGTCTAGCTCAGGGTTTGTAAATACACCAATCAGCACTCTGTGCTTAGCTCAAGGTTTGCAAATACACCAATTGGTACTCTGTATCTAGCTAACTGGCACTCTGTGACTCTGTGTCTAGCTCAATGATTGTAAAACGGACCAATCAGCTCTCTGTAAAATGGACCAATCAGCAGGATGTGGGTGGGGCCAGATAAGGGAACAAAAGCAGGCTGCTGGAGCCAGCCAGTGGCAACCTGGCAACCTGCTGCCGTCCTCTTCCACACAGTGGGAGCTTTGTTTTTTCCCTCTTTGCAATAAATCTTGCTACTGCTCACCCTTTGGGCCCACGATGCCTTTATGAGCTGTAACACTCACCATGAAGATCTGCAGCTTCACTACTAAAGCCAGTGAGACCACGAACCCACCAGGAAGAACGAACAACTCCAGACGTGCTGCCTTTAAGAGTTGTAACACTCACTATGAAGGTCTGCAGCTTCGCTCCTGACATCGAGACCACCCACCAGAAGGAAGAAGCTCCAGAAACAACTGAACATCTGAAGGAAAAAACTCCGGACACACCATCTTTAAGAACTGTAACACTCACTGTGAGGGTCCACGGCTTCATTCTTGAAGTCAGTGAGACCAAGAACCCACCAATTCTGGACACAGTAGTGAGAAGAGGCCTGGAGCTCCTCATCCTCGATTCCCCATGCAGGGCATTGTGTGGACTCCTGCAGTCCAGTGAGCTACAGCTTGAAAACCTCCCAGGTTAGAACATAGCACAAAGAGAAGTGCCAGTGCCTCCACAAGACTCAAGTAAATATAAGACCAAATCAAATTATCAGAAACAGACACAAGTGCCAGCTGCAAGCTAGTGTCTTACATTGTTGAGATTTCATAAGTACTAAGGAATGAGAGGCTTTCAAACCTTAGAAGTGAGAGATTTCCTGGCATACAAGACTTTCAGTGCTAAAACCGAGACAGTCATGGGCAAATCAAGAGAGCTGGTCACCCTACCAAGGATATCCTTTTTGAGAGTCTAGGTACCATGTCAAATCTTGTCTTTCAGTACTCAGAGGGTAGCAGCAGCATCTTCTCGTCGAGAACGCAGCACATTAGGATTCAGCTGAGCCATGCGTGTTTGGCATTGGAGAACTCTAGGTTCTCGGACAGGGGAAAGAGAGGAGAGATAATGAAAAAGTAGCCCTGTTCTAAACCACAACACAGACAGCAGGAGTACAAACGCACAACCACACACTTTGAGAAAGATATTATGTTTATTTATTTTTATCACCACTGGTTCTTCTTTAGATGTCAAAGCATTTACACACAATATCTTTTCAGCTTCCGAGATAGGAAACTTTACAGATGAAATAATGGCTCAGGTCTTTTCTCTCAAATTCAATGTCCAGAGTCCTACTAACCACATAACCTGAGGATATAATTTAGGGTCACAGATAAGGACAGCATTGGAGCAGCAATTCCCTCAGATGCTATAACACCTGCCATCCAAGGTCAACATAAGGAGCCCTTCCCCCAGTCTGCAAATTCCTTTGAATCAGCCCTGCCTGTGGAGATTCGGCCCTGCTTAATTACAAGGCTGAATTCTAAATGTGCTTGGTGTTTGTCAAGTCAAGAGAGAGAAAACTACTCTACTTGTGATTTATGTGTGGCCAATGACAAACTGTATTATTCAAGAGAGAAGAGCAGATGGCCCCCAAACAAGACAGTTATGGCCCACAATTAGAATAGTTATAGTACCCAGTGGATCTCCAGGATACCAAGAGAGCAAGAAATCTAACAGTCATACCAAAGACACTTGAAGGAAAAGGAGTTTAAACCCTGACATAATAATACAAGTCGAGACCCTTCTTCATCACAATGAAAAGGTTTATTTCCTCGTGGTAGAAGATAGCATTAGTGTGTGCCACGAGTAGACCATGGCCCCAGGCAGGACTTGCAATTTCTCTGATGATGCCATCAGCTACTTCCATGAGCATCCACTTTGTGAGCTAGGACCTTGCAATGATTTAGTTTATCTTGGGAGAAACTTAACACATCAAAGGCTGATTTACATCAGTCATTTTTGTCCCTTATTTCCATTGCCAACAGTCTGGTTCCATTGTCTGTGATGATTAGATTTTGCAGTCTTGAAAATAGCCATGCAAATTACCAAAATGTTTTCCATTTGAGACCTTATACATATTTGAATTAAATCAACTCTAAGCTGTTAAATGAAATTAAATGAAATAGACTGAATTTGATGACTAAAATTTTAAAACTTCTGCAAGAAGCTTTCCTTATCCCAACCTCTTTATTAATGGCCAATTGGAAATGACTTTCACAAATGGAAACACCATTTGTCACTTTTTTTAACAAGTACTACACTGTACTGTCTTAACTCCCCCCATTCAATTTAAGCATCAAGATTTATAGCTTGTTGTGAGCTCCTCTATCTTTCTGTTCCTTCTTTGTACCTCTCCAAATGCTCAAGTAGCTTTTTTTAGAATGAAGTGAAGATAATTTGTAGTGAACTCAAACTAGCATTCTGAGACTTGACTTTCAAAAATTTGTATTCTTCCCTATTCCCTTGATTCTACTCAAAAGCCTTGCTACACAGCAACAAACTACACCCAAAGTTCTAAACTGTTTCATTTCATTTGCTCTTTCTGTAATGCATAGCCAAATTTTGGTCATCAGCAAATTGCTTTAGTATTTCTTTGTATAGTGGTGAATTTTACCAAAGATTACAGACACTTGAAATAACTTTTAAATAGGCCAATGAACATAGTACACTACCAACAAATGACCCTACACAGATACACAGGTGCATGCACACGTGCACACACACACACACTCACACTATGCTTTAGTTTATATCAACCAAGTATTTGCTTATTTTTGCTTGGTTAGACTATTTATATCAGATACCCAAGAATTTGGCTGTGAACTCCATTTCTTCCCTTTCTGCCTGTGTCTTTATTTTTCTTTCCTTTTTTTCTCTTCTTCATCCCTGTCTCTCACACACATACACCCAAATACAGCAAAAGCACATGCAGATAAATTTCTCAAGAGGATCAACGTGTGTGTGTGTGTGTGTGTGTGTGTGTGTGTTTATGGCCTGGGTCTTTTATTTGTTTATTCACTTGTGGCTTTCATATAAGTACTTGACCTCTGCAATCATGTGACCATAAAAGCACAAAGTCAACTGTTCTACATTTTGATGAATCAAGCATTTTAGACAATGAAATGCCTCTTGATTATTTAATGTTGACTTTAAAACCAAAAGCAACCCTTTCATGAAGTGAATGATTTCTACGAACTTTCAGAACTCAAAATCTCTTCACCAACTTTATTTCTTAACTCTTCATTTTGTAATTTTTTTTATATTAAATTTTTGTAATTCTTAAGCTAAGCTTTTCTTTGAATCCTGGTTATAGTACCCTGGACTCAATCCCAAGAGTATATCTTTCTATGAGTTACTATGACTGTTAGTATATGTATGGCATAGAATTAATGATTATGCTGATGTAAGTTTCCCTAAATGCAACATTGGGTATCAAACACACTCGAAGTTAAACCAAAACTATATTAACCAACCAACCTATTAAGCACCTATTTCCTGCCAGCAAATGCATTAGGCTCTGGGGACTTACCGGTGAGTAAGATACATGTAGTCTCTGTCATCATGGAATTTATAATCTAGCGACAAAACAGCAATTAAATACACAACCCAGTGTGATAAAGAAAGTTACAATAGAAATACCCAATCAGGCTTTTCTAACCTAGACAAGGCCAGTGACTCAGGAAAGGCTTGTCAAATTAAGTGTTATCTAAACTGTACATGGAAGGATGAATGGCAATTAGTTAGGCCAAGGTGAGACCAAAACGTTCCAAGTTGAAAGGACAAAACATGAAATTCAGGAGGTAAGAAAGAACACCTTTCCTTTGTTTTGTTTTTTTTTTTAACTTTTGCATCATGTATTCATATATCCCTTATACTGTTGAAACATTTAGCTATGTATATGCATTTTAGAATATTTATATTTTAGGAATCTCTCCTAAAATATAATTGCCTAACTTCCTGACATGACTGACTTACTGAGTTTAGAAAATTTAACTAATTCTGATGTTTTAGTTGCAGTATTCTGGAAAGGTGATAGAGACAAAATCCATTAAAAGTAGCTTTCTTTCCTCCCTCTGAGTCCCTAGAGTTTATTCTCAAGGGCATTCTCAAGGCCATAAACTCATGAACCTTACTAAAGTGAAACACCTTCATAATATTTCTCTGAGGGCCAAGGAAGGGAAGCATTGTGCATGTGTGAGTATTAGGCTGATCTTTAAAAGGATGTAGTAAGTGGGTTTCACTGTACTGGCAACTCTCGTGGGTTCATTTTTTCTGCTACACTGAGTGGCACGTTCATATCTGATTTTCAGTGCATTTGCTCCTAGTTATTTCTCAGTGTTTTCTGCTTCAGGAAGGTTCACTGTTCAGTCCATCTTCCTTTCTCTGGGTGAAGGGTGGGTCAGAAGGTAGAATCTGACCACCTCAGAAGCCAGCTGCAGATGTTCTTCATGCATGAGGCACCCGCGAAGGGACGGTGAGACTCTAGCTCCAGAACCAGCTTCACAGCATAATGAAAGCATGGGTATTTTCTTTGCCAGTTTCATGTCCACATCTGTTATACTTTCCTAAAGTTTTTAGATCTCATTAATAAACATCACAGGGAAAAAGAGCCCTATACTCAAATAAGTTTGGGAAATACTGGATGAAACAAAATTAACTAGGCCTGTGTGTGTGTTCTTTAGAAATGCCTCTCGTAGTCTTTAACATGCTCATGTGCATTGTGGATATTTAAGAGAAAGAGATTTAAGTATCCCTTACTCATCTCACTTAGCCCCTAACTATGTTTTTTTTCATAGCATCTCTCAGGGTCAATGTTCCAGAAAACATGCTTGGAAAAGCACAGCTCTGCTACTCTTCTCCATTGCCTGTTTGAGACTAAGAATGATTTCATTAGCTGACTTTCCCTTCTACGCACCTGTTTCTCATTCTTCTCCCCAGTATTACTTGCCCATTTCTCTGTTCTATTCCTTCACCCTTCCTTCTCTTCTTCCTTTTATTCTCTTTTTAGAAATTTAAAATTACTATTGAGTGCCTGAAAAGGTGCCTTTGAGATCTCAGGCTCTGGTCAAGACTCTGTGAAGAGATCACCAAAGCCCTCTGCTCTCTTGAGAGGTTTACATTGGGAAAGAAGAGGCAGAATGGCGAGGAGAACTAAATAAGTAAGCAGATACATGTACAAGCGATTTTTTTTTGAGGCAGAGTTCTCGCTGTCTCACCCAGGCTAGAGTGCAGTGGTGCAATCTTGGTTTTAAGTGATTTAAACCTCCCGGGTTTAAGTGATTCTCGTGCCTCAGCCACCCGAGTAGCTAGAGTTACAGCTGCGTGCCACCACACCTGGCTAATTTTTGTATTTTAAGTAGAGACTGGGTTTCACCATGTTGCCCAGGCTGGTCTTGAACTCCTGGCCTCAAGTGATCCACCCCCCTTGGCCTCCCAAAGTGTCGGGATTATAGGTGTGATCCACCACGCCTGGCTCATGTACAAGTGTATTTTATCTACTAATTCTTGTAAATTAAACCTAAGCCCACTTGATAGAAGTAACTCTTGGGTTCTTTTTGTTAGATGATATTTATAATCATCCCAGGTTTTGAGATGGAAGCAAGTGAGCTCCTCCCTCACAACTTTGTTTTTGATGAAAGCAAGACTCACAACAAATTCTGCCACCCATAAGAACTTTATTAAATAAAACGTACTAGCTCACAGGCATGAGAGAGTTGATAAAACCCATTCTGTCTCTTGATGGAGTGCCACCCCTCTGTCCTTTCAGGTGTTCCCTCCAAAATCTTGCATGAATGGTTCAGTCAAGACTGATGTGACAATATTCCAGAAGCAGTATTCTGCCACCCTCACTGTCAACATCAAGCAATCCAGAGTATTTTAAACTGATGTCTGCACATGGAAGATTCATAGATCAAGCCTTGTGTTCCAGTCCTAAGAATAAAGCATTTTCTCTCAATATCGTGTTCATGTAGGTTGGGGGATATAACCAAAATATTTTTGACACATCCACCTTGAATTTTTCTGGCAGTCATATGCTAATTAATAAAGCACTAATTTCACCAATAAAAGTCCACTTCTGACATTCACTATGCTAATTAGCGCAATATCTTTATCAGAGATAAAGATAGCTGAAGTGCTTGCTTGTAGTAGCCTCCTCTGGAGTGTGGCTTTTCACCGTCAGCTAACAACCTCCCACCTGCCTCTTGGGGAGTGAATTCCTGATTAGAATGCTAGCTGCACCAGGGGTGCAACTTCAGCTAACCCATCCTTAGATCATAAGATCTATTCTGATACATTTTATGTAAATTACAGTGCGGCCTTTCTAAGTCCTATAAAGGAAACAAATTGGTTTGTTGGTTTGGGGTTTTTTTTATTTTTTTTTTTTGGAGGTCTCTAGGAGAAGGACAGTGAGACAGCAATACCTAAAGATATTCAAGCTAATATCTGAGTTTAGAGAGCAGCTAGACTTGAGAATATTTTGGTGAATTGCATTCCAGACAGAGGTAAAAGGAAGTGCAGAGGTTCAAACGCAAAAGTGAGCTTGATGTGTTCAAGGAATTGGCACAAGTCCGGTGTCACTAGTGCAGTGAGACACCATCAGAAGGAGAGCAGATGGGATCAGGAACATGAGGAGAAACTTGATCACTGAAGGCCATGTTAAGAAGCTTGGATTTTATTCCAAATGTAATGGGAATTTATTGCAGAGTTTTTAGTAAGGGAGCAACATCAAATTTATATTTTAAAAGAGGTCTCTGCTGAGTGAAGAGAACAGATTGCAGGTGGGTAAGAGAAGAATCTGTGAGACCACTTAGGAAGCTTTTGTGGTCCATAAAAGAGATTATGGTAGTCTAATTTAAAGTGGTATTAGTGAAGGTGGAAATAAATGAACAAAATTGGGGATATCTTTGGACATAGAGCCAACAGAACTTAGAGATGAAAGAAATTAGGAGGCAGAATGAAGGTAAAGAAAACAAAATATTAGTTTTGAGCTTCCGATAATAGGTTGCTTGTGGTACCATCTACTAAGATGCAGAGGATTGAGGGAAATGCATGCTTTTGGCAAAAGGGTGTGAATAGGGGATTAATATCATAGAAAGAGATCATCAACAAGTATATTAGGAACTACGTGTAAGGTCACAAATTCTAAGCCAGTGGTTTTCAAGCCAATTTCTTCCATTAAGGCTAGTAAATTTTTTCAGAGTTTGTAGAAATTTCTAGAGGCACAGTAAAGACTTCAGTAGCATCATGCTATCCATGCCTTTCAGCAGTTCGGCAATTGATAATCCTACCCTTCTTAAGACTCTGAAAGCTTTGTGAAAATGAAATGTGTTTCTTCATATAAAGACCGGAAGCCCTATTAGAGCAGTCACAGGCCACATGGCAATTATTGAGAGAAGGGATATATCACAGCCTTCAGCCACAGAAGATATGGGATCAAATTCCGTCTCTGCTCCTGATTCACTCTATGACTTTGGACAAGTCTGGAAGTCTCAGTTCTCTCATTTGTAAAAAGGAAATAATCTACAAAGTGAATATTGAATAATGTACGTGAAACTTTTTAAACTGGGTAAAACTGCTATAATCTTTGTTACTACTTTTATTACTATTAAAAAATTCCCAACAGCACAAGCCTTATTTCTGAATGTAGTAAATATGAAACCCACTCACCAAGACCACTATGTGTAAGGCCCTTATTTTACAGGCTTTTCTATGTGTAATTACCAATTTTAACAAAAATATATTCTTCTGAGTCTTCAAGAAGTGAGCCTGGATAATAAATCGCATTATCTCTTAGCTAAAAATTATTCAATCTGAAATCACTCAATCTTTACAAAATTTCACTGCACCAAAACCACCTGGGGAGCTTAAATAAAACACATTTCCTAGGACTTAACCTAGACCTGCTGATATGGTTTGGCTCTATGTCCCCACCCAAATCTCATCTCAAATTGTAATCCCCATGTGATGAGGAAGGGACCTGACAGGAGGTATGTGGATCATGGGGGAGTTTCCTCCATGCTGCTCTCGTGCTGGTGAGGGAGTTCTCATGAGATCTGGTGGTTTGATAAGTGTCTTGCAGTTTCCCCCATGCTCTCTTTCTCTTGCCTGCTACCATGTAAGATGTGCCTTTCTTCCCCTTCACCTCCTGCCATGATTGTAAGTTTCCTGAGACCTCCCCAGCCATACTGAACTAGAGTCAATTAAACCTCCTTTCTTTATAAATTACCCAGTCTCAGGTAGTATCTTTACAGCAGTGTGAAAATGGATCAATACACCTGTGGAACCAGAGTCCTTGTGAATAGGACCTAGGAATCAATATTTATCAAATACTCCCCTGGTGATGGTGATGCAGCTGGCCCACAGTCTAACACTTGAGTAGCTAGTTTGTAGGTGAGAAAATGGAAATGCAAAGAAGTGACTGACCCAGTAGCACAACTAGATTGAAAGCTTTCTTTTCAATCTGGGTCAACATGCCTTCCATTGAATCTCCTGGGCACCATCAGGGCCTGGATCTTGCTAATCCTCCTAAATAAGAAAACCTTGATAGGTAACAATAGCAAAAGCTAAGATAAGAGGTGCCAACAAAAGTATGAAGTACCAAAAATAACATGTACCACAAAAATAAAAACTACTCTGTGGGACTAAACTTTAAAGAGAATGGCTCAATCAAAGTGGGTCAGCAGGATTAATGCAAATTTGGCAGAGCATACATTATGCACATAGTACTTGGTCTCTCTCATGTGTTTGAGGTGGAATTTGTTGGCAATTGTTTGTTGTGGAACCCTATGGCTATAGTGTGCCTATTTTCCATCAGATGAGAATGCAAAATGATGTATCAAAAAGAGAAGGACAAAACAACAATGACGACAAACAAACAAACCCCTAATAGCTCAATTAAGAAATGGGCTAAAGACATTCATCCAAAGAAGACATACAAATGCCTACAGGTATATGAAAAAATGCTCAACAATACTACTCATCAGATAAATGCAAATCAAACCACAATGAGATATCACTTCACATCTGTCAGGATGACTATTAATAAAAACACATAATTGGCACTCATTAAATGTTAATTATCTTTGTTGTTATTATTAAGATTTGTGTACCATGAAGGGTACTATAGATGCTAGATGATCATGACATGGTCCCTGTCCTCAAGAAGACTACATAAATAAGGGAGAGGCAAGGAAGCAAATTAGTATAATAGTATAATTTTAAAAGTATGGACTCTGGAAGCAGTTTGAATCCCAGTTCTGCCACTAAGCAGCTGTTCAATCCTGGGCTAGTTACTTAACCTAACGTGAAATTACCTTATCTATAGAACTGAGATCATTTTACTTGTCTCCTAAGGTTGTTGTGATGATTTCAAAGACAATGCATGTAAAATACATAGCACAGAGTCTGGAACATAATTAAGCGCTCAGTAAATATAGCCATCATTATTGTCAACTTGTTATGTTAGAAGTGGCCAGTGGGTGTGATGGCAGTGCCAAGCAAGGCACCAAACTCAGGGGTGGGATGTTTCTGTGCATGAAAGCCTGGGAAGGAGGTGAGGCCAGAACTGAATCTTGAAGGTCATATGGAGATAACCCAGAAAAGAGAAAGGAATGGTGCTCTGAGCAGATGGTGCTGTTAGTAATAAGGTGGAATGCAATCAGGGAGCTGCAAATAATTCAGCCTGCAAGCAATGAAGAGTGCAGGGCAGACAGACTTCTGAAAAACTGGGAAGATGGACAAGAATAGTGAAGAAAAGGTCTCCTACTACAGGACTAAGAAGCTTGGGTCAGATCCTATAGGAAACTGGAGATCTTTAAAAGACTCAGAGAAAGAGAATGATTAGATTGTGTTTTTAAATGATGGGGATAAACAGGGTGATCCAATGGTATAAAAATAGCTAGGAGTGGGGAGGGGTTAGCACTTATAAGTGTGAGCAATGCCTATGAACATTTTCTGAGCTAAATGACTTTTAAAACAATTTCCATTGCTGATTTAAGATACTTTGCACAGATGTGAGAGCGCATTTTTTTCCTGATGGAATCTCATTTCTGTTCTAAATTCTTTATATCCTTTTGTTTGCCCTCATTTGTGTTTACACCACCTGTCAATTTAGTATAATCTGTGATTTTAATGTGTTTTCCCCCTCTTCCAGATCATTATTAAATGCGCTAAATAAAACCAGACCCATCACTGCCTCTGGCACTTCCCTCCCTGAACACTTCCACTTAGTTCAATATGCCAATTGTTGTTGGCATAATACCTCTAAACTCGTTGAAATTTCCTTCCTATTTCTAGTTCATATATGTGAACAAGATAAATAGACAAAGAAATGCTTCCTCTTTGGGCAAGACCTGGACCTTCTAGTTTGGGCCTGTGAGCCTTAACCATCTCCATTTATCCCTTATGAGGGTACATATATGAAGTCCAAAAAAGATGTTACTCGATGAGACACATGTAAATCAATGGGTTTTTGCTCTTTGTTCTTGCTCACTGTGCTCTTCAATACAAATGTCCTAATGGATAAACCTAATCAATCTCTTCATTCCATGGTATAGTAACTGGGGAGTGTGTATATTGAGGAGAGAGGCTTCTGAAATCAGTCTGCATGGCATTAAAATCTCTTCTTTATTGCATGAAAGTAGGTCTCTCTCCAGTGGTCCAAAGATTTTTTTTCATGTAAATCTGGAAATGCATTAAGTCACAGACATTTTCTCAAGCATGCCAATCACCCGCACTTCTCCATCTCTCAGCTCCATCTGCAGTTCTACCCCCAGATTCCAGTTCTGCAGGAAGTCAAAGCCAGGGCTCATGGGCGTATTGGAATGACATGTGTAACAAACAGGAAGAGGCTGTCACCACTGCAGGAGCAACTCTAAAAACAGGTATCAGGACAGGCACAGTAGCTCATGCTTGTAATCCCAGCACTTTGGGAAGCTGAGGCAGATGGATTGCCTGAGCCCAGGAGTTCAAGAACAGCCGGGGCAACACGGTGAAAACCCATCTCTACAAATTAAAAAAAAAAAAAAAAAAATTAGCCAGGCATGGGGCATGTACCTGTAGTCTCAGCTACTCAGCAGCTGAAGGAGGAGGATCACTTGAGCCCAGGAGGCAGAGTTTGCAGTGAGCAGAGATCACACCATTGCGCTCCAGCCTGAGTGAGAGAGTGAGACTGTGTATCAAAAATAAAATAAAATAAAATAAAATAAAATAAAATAAAATAAAACAAAACAAAATAAAAACAGGTATCAGTAAACCAAACAGCAGTGAATATAAACAAAATTTTGTAGACCATTCCTATCTTGGTTTCTAGATTTTGCTTTTCCATTCATCCCTTCAAGGAGCATTACTTGAGGTCCCATCTAAGTGATAGACACTGCTCTGGAGACCACAGAAAATCAAAAAACCATCATGAAAAATGAAGAATAGTTGGTCTCTATCTTCAGGAAGCTAAAACCTAGTTGGGATGAATGGTTAGGGGGAAGTAATCCAGTGCTTACAGTTTTTTGTACTTTAATATTTTCCACATATACAAAATGGCATCTCAGAGGGTGATTCTATTATAGACACACTTTCACCTGATTAAATTGGGAGTTTTGAAGCAGACAGCTTCAGACTGCTGGTATCAATCATTTCACCATATCCATGCTTTATGCCACTGTGCACTCAAGCCTCACCCTTCCCCACTTCCACCCAAGTCAAGGCCTGAAACAAAGTCAGCCTCATTCCCCGGCACTACAGTCACCTACAGAGTCATCCTTACTAGTGTTTGGAGCCGCAGCATCTCAACCAGTGAGGGAACTACAAAATCACCCACAATATGCAAAAAAGCCATACCGTGACAATTCTTACAGGCTTCCTGACAGAAACTTTTGAAACAGAATTTTAATGGTGTTCAGAAAGGAGGAATAAGGCACAATCCCTACCTCTCTCCCCATCAACAGGTACCACACACAGGACCCAGAGGAGCTGCTTAGGTTGCCCTGAACAAGAGGCAGGTCTAACCATCTGAGTTCATCCACCTTATTTGGAATTGTGCAAAATCTGTCTGTTACTGGTCACTGGTTGCCTAGTGGGGCTCGATTTCTTCTCTCAGGTACTGAGCCTTCACATTCAACTCAGTGAGTGTAGAATAATTTTCAGAAAGACTGTACTTTTCTGATTGTTCATTTGTTAAGGCCAATTTGCCTCAAGTGCTCTATTTCACTAATTCCAAGTGTTCAGCACTATGAGTTATTTCACTTTCTATCTGAGGCTACCTACTCATTAGTATCCAGTTCTAGTTTTGTTTTGTTTTGTTTTGTTTTTTGACACAGGGTCTCGCTCTGTTGCCCTGGCTGGAGTGCAGTGGCACAATCTCAGCTCACTGTAAACTTTGCCTCCTGGACTCAAGTGATCCTCCAACCTCAGCCTAGTGAGTAGCTGGGACCACAGGCACCTGCCACTGCATCTGGCTGATTTTTCTATTTTTTGTAGAGGCAAGGGTTTCATCATGTTGCCCAGGTTAGTCTCAAAAGCCAGGGCTCAAGCGATCTGCCTGCCTTGGCCTCCCAAAGTGCTCAGATTACAGATGTGAGCCACTGCGCCCAGCCCAGTTCTAGTTTTTATAGAGGCAAGGCATTCACTTCCATGGGCAAAATCATTGAACATCAATCTACATGATGATATGTAGTCTATATCAGAGGTCCCCAACCCCCAAGCCACATACCAGTGCCAGTCTGGCCTGAGGCCTGTTAGGAACCAGGCTGCACAGCAGGAGGTGAACTTCTATGAGCCAGCATTGCTGCCTGAGCTCCACCTCCTGTCAGATCAGTGGGGCATTAGATTCTCATAGGAGCACGAACCCTATTGTGAACTGTGCATGCAACAGATCTAGGTTGCACTTGCTACGAGAATCTAATGCCTGATGATCTGAGGTGGAACAATTTTGTCGCAAAACCATCCTCCCTACCCTTCCCACCTCCACCCATCCATGGAAAAAAATGTCTTCCATGAAGCCAGTCCCTGGTGCCAAAAAGACTGGGGACTGCTGGTCCATATGACTCTTGGAAAAATAGCAGGCAACACCACTCACATGCATCCTCCACTTAAGTTATCTGTTGCAATCTCCCCAGTTGCCAGCAGAGCAGCTTTCTTTCACAGCTTTTGGTAATAGTCTTAGTTTTTCATGTCCTGTTTTGCTTTTGAGTACTTGCTTTCCTCCTGGGATGTGAACAGCCATGGATTTACAATTATGTCATTGATACGGGACACACTACTTGCACACAGAATCTTTTCCTTTTCAGGAACAGAGTTGGCTTCTTAATTGTACCAGGAAGACAGCCGAGCTTGGATGCTATGTCAGTGTTTCTTTATATGGCGTTTTTCCATTGCAAGCGCCATTCCTGTAGCATAATCTAAAATATTCCCAGTGGAATTACCTCCGCAAACAGACATGCTTCAGCAAGTAGCCCTTTGCTAGGGTCATTGGAACTAAAATGAACAACAACAAAAATTCCATCCACTCTTATTTCTGATGGTGACCTAATGCTACCCTTGAAATGTGGAAGGAGCAACACCCCAGGGCATAACCTTAGATGGCTATAGACCTTCCTCTTGGTTATAGCCCTCTTTTATTTTCAATTGCTGAATTTTTACAGCTACATAACAAAAAGCTTTATTGTTAAAGGTTATGTTGGGTTTTGTTTTTTTTCTTTCCTTCCAATTATAAGGAGTATGTCTTTGTCTTTGCAGCCTAGGGAAGCCAGGGAAAGTAAAACATCATTAAATTGGTATATTAAGTGATTTAATTTTAGTCATAGGTAATTTGTATTATGGCACTTGACATAGACATTTAGCTATATCAAATCCTCCAGAAACAAAGCTAAAAGGTAAAATTTTAGTAGAGAAATCAGTTATTGGTCACCATGTAATGGTTTTGTGGGTCTTTTGCACCTGAATCCCTTGCCATAGCTCATGATACACTGTTCCCTGTCCACTCAGAGGCTTCTGTCTAAACAAGATTGACTATTACAGGGAAAAAAACAGAAAGTTTCCCATGTAATGTCACCAAATTTTTTACATTCTGAGAATCCTTCCCCAGGCACCAGCACAGTTTTAAAGGCATAAAGGTGACCATATTTTTATGACAGCTTTTTTTTCTCCTTGGTCTGAGGTTGGAGCACAAGAACAAAATAGCTCTTTTTGTTCATTGTACCAAGAAATTCCCTCCTGGATCTATCAAGTGTGACTGTTCACATAGCAAATAGCTTGGACATATCCAGACATAAACACCATATGAATAAAACATGTTGCAATTGTTGGATATAGTTATGTTTTAAAAAAGACAAGGTGTTCTGTTCTACAGTATCTGCAGAAGTTCACTGTAATCATTCTAAACTGTGACACTTTATCTTATTAACTGAATAAAAATACTTTTAATTATCTCAGTTAACTCTGTTTATTATGACAGTATATGCATCATTAATTTGGAGAAGTTTATTTTTTATTTTTCCACTGTTACTGTACCATAGTGGCATGTCTAGATTGAGTTCTGAATTGGGTTTTAAAAAAGGTTGAACATTTGGTTTCCACATTTCCACTCAGAGATTATCTCTTCTATTTTCTGTTAACTCTAAAATGGAATCCTTTAAAAGGAAGGCTGTTTGAAAGGATCATTAATTAGTCAAATTTTGATGTTTTACTGATAATCCAAAGTTCCACAGAATTTGGTCTAATCTCAATTGCTGTACCATGTCTAAAGAAAATATAATCCTTAAAATAAAATTAATTCAGACCACACAATGATGTATCAGCTGAGATCAGCACCTTGATATACATGCAGAAGCTGAGAAAGGAGCTGAAACGTATCACTGTTTATGGGTGGAACACCAAAGCCCAGCACGGTTGTGGCTTTTTTTTTTTAAGGTGTCTGCCTTCAAACCACCTGCCGTGCCTTTAGTACCTCATTGCCCTGGGCACTGACCCAGTGGAGATTTCCCTATTCACCAACAACCTACAGCAATTTGCACTTATTGACACCATAGCAACTAATTGGTCTTCACGACCTGCAAACTTTCAGGAAGGTCAATTTAAGCCACCTTTCCTGTGTCAGGGATCAATGTAAAATTCCACAAATCAGATGCACTTCTGCTCCCTAACTCCACTGGAAAATTGGAGTTTCCTTAGTTGCCTCAATGAGAAGGGCTCAGACTTACCCAGTCCGGGGTTTAAAGATTAATATAATACCATTTCGTCATCTTAATGAAAGGATGAAATAACATACACTGATATGTCTTCTTAAAAGATTATTAATTTGTATTGAATTATTTCTATAAATTTGGTCTGGTGCTAGAAGAGGGGTGTGTGTGTGTGTGTGTGTGTGTGTGTGTGTGGGTATGTGATGTTTTGTTTTGCATTTAATCCTCATAATACCAGGTTAGACCAGGTATTATGGTCTATAGCATATAGCAGTGTATGAAGTAATTAAGGAAACACTCTGGAGTCAGACTGTCTGGGTTCAAATCCCTGATCCTTGTTTACCAGGTGTGTGACCTTGAGCAAGTTCCCCAGCTTCTCTGTGCCTCAGTTTCCATTTCTTTAAAAAAAAATAGAGGATGGTAACAGGGTTGTTTTGGGGATTTAGTAAATGAATACTTATAAAGAACTTAGGACTTTACCTAGTACTTGATAACAAACACTACCGGTTACCATTACTATCCTTATACTGTGGTTTAAGGCTCAGAGGGCTGAGATCTGAAAGAGGGAGGGCCAGGTTCAGAGACTAGAAATGTTTTGCATCATAGAGGTAACTACCAACAAGTTGTATAAACACTATTGGTGGGACAGGATATAATTGTAGGCAATACATAGGCAGTACTGGTACATAGGTACAGTAGGTACATCTCACATTTTTCAATTTCACATGCAAATACAAAAAAAAGGTAGAATGTACACAATACATAATTTATTTTTGCATGTGAAATTAAAAAATGTAAAATGTACAACTAGCATATGAAATACATGGTTTTATGGATTCTATTATTTAGGGTTAGGTCAAGTAAAAAAGTAAATTTAAAGAAAATAAATGAAATGAAATTACACATTTACATGTGTAAATGAAAGCACATGTAATACACAAATATGGCGAAAAATTAGTGTTTACATGAATATCTAAAGTTCAGGAACATTCCACCATAACATACTATCTCCAAGTATAGTCTCATCTAAAACAGTTTTCTGAATCCAGGTACCACAATGAAAATTACCTGTTCTCTGACTCTATTTTTTTAGTTTAACCAATTAAGGACACTAAATTATATACCTGTGGTGTACAATGTGCTTTAGAATAATAGGAGAGAAGAATTCTGTCATTGAAAAAGGAACAGTTTAGCTGAGGAGAAAAATCCAAAACACATAAAAGAGAGCTCAAAAACATACTAACCTGTGTGGTAATACAGATAAGCAGATTTTCAAATGTATAAGTTCAGGGTAGGAAGAAATTCGTGCTCACTAGAATAGTCAGACAAGGCCTCAGATGAACATGGAAGCAGAGCGGGGCCAAATGTGAATAGAAAAGGTAAAGCCTTCCAAGTGTTAGGAAGTACCGAGCAGCTCATCAGAATCAACTTTGAAACAACGGAAATGCCAAGCTTGTACTCCAGACTTTCCCTCAGAACCTGGACAGGAATTTGGCAGAAGTGTTGTGTCTTTTTCCCTCCTACCAAGGTGCTTTTGCTATATATGTGACTGTGTCCTTTTGTAAGTACTTCTGCCTTCTGGAAGCTGAAGCGCTTTCCTCTCTTTGGCCATCTAGATGAGCAGCCCCTGTCTGAAAAGGCCTGGGGAGGGAGTGGACTAGGTTTTGGGATAAAGTCTGTTTTCCTTGCTTTTTCAGTTTCTTGGAGGCTACTCAGTGTATTTTGATTTGTGAGGTAGGCAGATTCCAAGATGGCTCCCATGGGCTCCATGCCCCAGAGTGATGACCTCTCTCTGCTCTTGAGGTTATGCAGGACTCTGACTTGCTTCTAACCAGGAAAACGCAGAAAAAGTTGTAGGTTGTCATTCCCACCTAAGATTCTGTCTTAGAAGACTGGAAAGAGAGATTTTCCTGCTGTCCTGGAAGCCATGTTGTGAACTCCCTACAAAGAGAGGAGTGCCAAGGAACACAAGTGGTGCCTAAGGCCTCAGGGCATCCTTTAATTCACAACTAGTAAGAAATCAGAGCTCTCAGTTACACAGCTGGAATGAAATGAATTTTCCAACAACATAAATGAGCTTGGAAGTGGATTCTTTCTTCTTTAGTTGAGTCTCCAGATGAGACTGCAGCCCAGCTGACACCCAGATGCAGCCTTGTTAGACTCTAAGAAGAGGGCCTGTCTAAACTATGCCTGGATTCTTCATTGACAGAACTGTGAGATGACAGATGCCTCTATATTTTAATCCTCTAAGTCTGAGGTAATTTGTTATGCAGCAATAGAAAATTAATAATCTGACTTTAGCTTGAAGAAATGCAGGGGCAAAGTCATGCTGCTATCTGGATCAAAGACACAGCTTGACTCCCTCACTTCCTCTTCTGCTCCTAGTTGTAGTTTATCATATATTTACAATTTTTCCCTTGGTGACTTGCAACAATGAGTGGTTCCACTGTAGGTTGAAAGCCTCTCCCTCTTCAGTTATCATTTGAAGTCCTATCCAATTCCAAACATAGCAAATGCATCTTAAAAAGTAGAGGGATAAAAATGTGGATAGATAGGATCGAAGCTAGGATTTTTTTAATGATAACTTTTTTTCTCATCATTACAAAACTAGTATGTGTTCACTGTAGGAAGTAAATCATAATGGAGATGACTCATCCAAATCAACAGCACAAGAAATGTGCACTAATACTCTCCATTATTCCACTGGTCTTGGATATATATATGTATCCAAAATATGGCACCGTGGGTCCTTTAAAACCTACGTTTTTTTTGGTTTGGCGTGGTGGCTCACGCCTGTAATCCCAGCACTTTGGGAGGCTGAGGCGGGTGGATCACAAGGTCAAGAGACAGAGACCATCCTGGCCAACGTGGTGAAACCCCGTCTCTACTAAAAATGCAAAAATTAGCTGGGCATGGTGGTGCATGCCTGTAGTCCCAGCTACTCAGGAGGGTGAGGCAGAAGAATCACTTGAACCTGGGAGGCAGAGTTTGCAGTGAGCCAAGATCACACCACTGCACTCCAGCCTGGGCAACAGAGTGAGACCCTGTCTCAAAAAAAAAAAAAAAAAACTATGTTTTTGGGGGCCAGGCATAGTGGCTTAAGCCTGTAATCCCAGAACTTTGGGAGGTCAAGGGAAGAAAATCACTTGAGGCCAGGAGTTTGAGGTTACAGTGAGCTATATTTGTGCCACCGTACTCCAGCCTGGGCAACAGGGCGAGACTCTGTCTCTTAAAAACAACAACAAAACCTACATTTTTAAATTAGCAACATATCCTGCATGTTTTTCCAGTTATTTAATGATCTTAAACAATGAGGTTGATTTTAGCCATGTTGATTTTAATATAAGAACAGGTCATTGTTGTGGTTTAAGTTCTGTCCCTCAGAAAGATAGTTGAAGTCCTAACCCCAGGTACCTGTGAATGTGGTTACATTTGGAAATAGGGTCTTTGCAGATGTAATGAAGTTAAAAGGAGATCATACTAGGTCAGGATGGGCCCTAAATCCAATGACTGATATTTTCCTTTTTTTTTTTTTTTTTTTAAAGACAGAGTCTCGCTCTGTCACCCAGGCTGGAGTGCAGTGGCGTGATCTCGGCTCACTGCAACCTTCGCCTCCCGGGTTCAAGCGATTCTCCTGCCTCAGCCTCCTGAGTAGCTGGGATTACAGGTGTGTGCCACCACGCCCGGCTAATTTTTGTATTTTTAGTAGACATGGAGTTTCACCATGTTGGTCAGGCTGGTCTCGAACTCCTGACTTCATGATCCCCCTCCTGAGCCTCCCAAAATGCTGGGATTACAGGCGTGAGCCACTGGGCCCAGCTGATATCTTTCTAAGGAGGGTACTGATACCTTCCTAAGACTTGGAGACACAAAGACACACACAGGGAAAGAGGCTATGTGAGGATGGAGGCAGAGACTGGAGCAACGCCGCAGTAAGCCCAGGAGCAACGAAGACCATCCACAACAACCAGAAGTTAAGAAGAGGCAGGGAAGGACAGTCTCCCAGAGACCTCAAAGGGACACTGATATCTGGATTTCAGACTTCTGTTATCCAGAACTGTGAGAGAATACATTTATGTTGTTTTAAGCCACCCAGTTCGTGGTATTTATTATGGAAGCTCTATTAAACTGTTCGGTTGGTGCAAAAGTAATTGCGGTTCTTGCCATTAAAAGCAATACAGTTATCTGGCCGGGCGCGGTGGCTGACACCTGTAATCTCAGCACTTTGGGAGGCCGAGGCAGGCAGATCACTTGAGGCCAGAAGTTCAAGACCAGCCTGGCCAACAAGGTTAAACCCCGTCCCTACTAAAAATACAAAAATTAGCCAGGCGTGGTGGCCCGCGCCTGTAATCCCAGCTACTCTCGGAGGCTAAGGCATGAGAATCGCTTGAACCCAGGAGGCAGAGGTTGCAGTGAACCAAGATTGTGCCACTGCCCCACTCCCTCAAAAAATAAAAAGGTAATACAGTTACCCAATTGCTGACATTGTAAAAACAAATAGAAGTATGAGACTGGAGAACATACTGGTCAGAAATAGAGATGCCAATTTTAGAAACTTCAGAATAAAAACTGTAGTTCAAGTTTAAATAGTATAAGCCATAAAGAAAATAGGCATATATAGAGAAGAATTAACTGTATAACCTTGAAATCCCCTCCCAGTTAAGGAAACTGACTGTGAAGTATGGCAATCCCCCAAAGTTTTTTAATGACTCTAAGCCCCACTCTCCAATTCCATACAAAAGAAGAGCCTCAATGAGACAAGCATTGAGTTGCTGTGCAGTTCTATTATTTTACATCCGTCATTAAGCTTATACTTTGTCTAGACACTGGGAAGCTAAGAAGCAGTAAGAGCAAAGTACAGAGTCTCTTTGGTGATCATGACAATAGGAATACCTTGTGCTGTGTCTCTCTGGGAGAGTTCAAAACATTTTTATCTATAATATACAATTAATCCCAACACCTTCACTCTGAAACAGAACAAGCATTATCATCATTAAAGGATAAAGAAACCAAGACTCGGGAGAGTGAAATGGAAAAGCTCCTTCAGTGTAATATATTTCCTGAATGAGACAGAATGCTTATCAGGAGAAAACCTAATGAAAATACTAAGAACATAGAAATACTGGCAAGAGACACATCACCTTCTTTCCCTCTCCCTCTTTCCCTTTTTCCTGTTCCATATCTTCCTCCCTCCCTCTCTCTCTCCTCTACATTTCCTTGCCCTTATTTGTAAAAATAGATTTTCATTACAAAATATTTAACACTTGACAAAGGGAAATAACGGGTATGTTGGGTGACCAGGAAAATAGGTATTTTTCTTCCTTATATGTTTTTTCTTCCTCGAGTTAATGGATAAAGAAAAGTTGTGTTAGATACTCTATCATTTCTGTAAAGCTGTCAGTTTTCTCCAGTCTTTGAGGACTGGAGCAGTTATCAGTGGTGTTTTACTTAGGGTAAGAACACTGCAAGGCTGCCAAATTCATGTCGTGAGAGTGGAGCCTCATTTTGTTCTCTAGGAAAAAAACAATTCTTAAGCTGTCTTACATCTTTAGAAGAGACATTTCCAATATGCTTCAACAAAGTATTAAAATTTTGCCTTTTCTTTACATTACAGTTGCATTCTTTGTGGTGCTTTTACCTAGAAAGTTGAAAAACAAAACCACCAACATCAAATAGTCTACATTAAAACAGAAGCTCCACCAGCAACCTAAACTTCTTATTGGCAGTAAGCATCTTTAGAACAAACCACACTTAAAAATAATGGCATACTTGGCACAAGTTGAATTGTGGACTACACAGAGTTAAAAGTTCCTTATTTTAAAAAGCTGTCAGAGAGGAATTTTCATTCTTTCATTTGCCTTTGAAGAGTGACTAGCCTGCAGCAATCTGAGTTATATTTTTCCTCGGTGACACAATAACAATCCCAAGTGACACACCTCCTGAATGATTACAAATTGTGTTAGGCTGCAGGAACCTGAGACCCAAAACACAGGGGCTTAAACACTGTATCACAAAGCCCCATCAGGAACTGCTTGCTTTCCAGCTGGCTTTTCTAGCAGTACTTCCCTAGAGCTACTCCACCCTTTTCCACACCTTGCCTGGGAAATATCAAAGACCAACAAACAACACCAAAGACAAAGATCGTAGTGTAGCTACCAATCAGTGAACATGAACTTTTGCTTTAATGAACTCTATACTTTTTTTTGTTTGTTTGTTTGAGACAGTGCCTCACTCCTGTCACCCAGGCTAGAGTGCAGAGGTGCGATCTCAGCTCACTGTTGCCTCAACCTCCCGGGCTCAAGCAGTCCTCCCACCTCAGTCCCCCAAGTAGCTGGGATTACAGGAGCAAGCCACCACACCCAGCTAATTTTTGTATTTTTTTTGGAGACAAAGTTTCACCACTTCAGTAATCTGCCCCCCTCTGCTTCCCAAAGTGCTGGGATTACAGGCGTGAGCACCACGCCTGGCCTGAACGCTGTACTTTCACATAAGCTATAAAACAGGACAAGTGTTGTCCTTATTAAAACATGTAAAAACTGACACATAGGCAGTTTAGCTGAAAAAATTATTCACTGTAACAGAGTCAACTGGCCAGGGCAGTGGACGTGGGAGACACTCTGAGGCCTTTGGACTAGGTGATCTGTAAAGGAATGTTCTACTTCAGTCCTTTGACCAATGCCTCAGAGCAGGAACTTCATAAATATTTGTTGATGTGTGAATAAAAGCTTTTGTACCTATACTTTACCAGTGGGAGGAGAATATCGGCAGTTAGAGTTTAATGATGTCTTATATATTAGTGAACACCAGAATGGTAAGGGGCGTGGGTGGAGGGTAGGTGGGGAGAGCTGAGTTAAAAATAAGGAGAGGGGCTAGATCTGTTCTTTTTGCTTCAATACTTTATTCACTACAGTCACGCCAAGCCAGGTACACATCCCACTTCAAAGGGTTTTTGTAGTGCCCCTAGTAATTTTCAGCAAATGTTAGCTATTATTATTATTATTACTACTACCATTATTATTGTTATTCTTGAAATGGATAATGGGTTCAGAGTCATGAAAACCAAAACCATATTTCCATAGCAAATGCATGTGTAAAGGCCCATGAACATTTTTTTAAAAAGCCACATACTTAAATGTATATATTCGATTTATCCAACTAACTTGGTGCCTTCATGCCTGTGTCTTTTCCCATCATCTGAACTGCAGACATTTTGTAAAAGGTTCCCTGCCCCAGAATAGTTGTTCAGCATCAACTCTTGGGTAAATCTAAGAGGGACAGGCCTTTAATTGAGCTGACTTTCCAAGTCATTGAGCTGGACACTGAGGTAGGATGAGCCATATTTGCTGCTAGGAATAATAATAATAATAGCTCCATCATTTACTGAGAGTTTACTATGTGCCAATTACTCCATTAAGCCCTTTATTTTCACTACTTTATGTAATCTTACAACAATCCTACTAAAATGTACTTTTACTACCTCTATTTTCCCTGTGAAGAAGCTGAGGCTCAGAAAGATTAAACATAATAACTTTTCTATGATCAGCTCTAGAATGCCACATTCCTGGCCTCAGCTCAGCACAAGATGCCACAGCCTGGCCATGGCCCGCTGCTGTGCTTAGATCCTGAGCAGCCAGGAGCCATCCTTGGCTAGTTGATTCAAGAATCACCGTCAGTGGTTTGTATCTTCTTGGCTTCCTGAAGAGCCAGGCTAATAGTCTAACAATCATATTCATTGCAGCCAATCACAGCATTTTTGGAGCTGCTCTTTCAATGTCACCTTCAGGCCCTGCATCACATTGAAAAAAATATACATATTATTCTTTCAAGGTCGAATTAGACTCTTGGACCCACTCAAAGTCATTGAGATCTAAGCCTGATGAGAAAGGTGGAGAGTCAGCTAGGTAAATAATATTGATACTAAATAACATCAGTCACAAAATGTAAGTAAGAAAATGTATTCTGAGGGCAACTTGAAAAGTGAAGAATCGAAGACGTCCAGAGTGAGGACACCATTACTGGGCTCTACATGTGCCCTCTCAGAGCTATCATGTGGGTGTGTAAGTCCCAGTAAGTGTGTTAAGCAATCACAGCAGATACTTTGTAATATTTTCTCACGGTCCTGTGGCTTCTCTCACCAGCTAACTAAATGTCTAGTCTTGATAAATCTTGATTGGTGTAAATCAACATTTACTAAGTGTCTGTTGAGTGACAATGAGCCAGTCACTCAATATGTTAACACATTTTTTTCTCACAATAACCCTGTGAGGAATTTGAGATTATAATCCCATTTACCAGATCCAGATACTGAAACTATAACCTTAGGGTTCTAAGCTACCAATTTCCTCAGCAAATTAGTATTTAGACGAAAGTGATGCTGAAGAGAATGCTTTCTTTCCACCATTCACAACTGCTTCAGTCTTGGCTTTTCCAAGCTCTCTCCAGGCAGAATATTTAGGGAAAACAGAACTTTCTCACTTGTAAATCAATCAAATGGCATACATATGTTATAACCTCTTCTCAAATAAGAGAATGAATTTTTTAGGCAAAAAAATCTAAAGTTGTTTTACTTTACAAATACTTATATGAACTGCAGATTTCTTTACTTCTCTAAGAAATAACAAGAAATAATATGATTTATTTTAGATAAGGTTTTAAGATTATTTAAAAGCTCTTACATTTTGAGGATAGTACCTGAATCACAGATTGTATATTATTCCCAAGTCTCATTAGAGTTTTCAAGGAGAAACTCATCCTTATATCTACCAGCTAGTAGAATATCTGCCAATAGAATTTATAGTGCAAGAGTGACCATTAACTCCTACATCTTTAAAGCACATTTCTCTTAGAGACCTTGACAGTTTAGACATAGGGCAAAAGCTTCATTTATTGACTTCTACTTGAAGAAGATGAAAAGGGTATTTTGAAAGGAAATAGTAATAAAAATAAAAGTTGAATCCTAAAAGCCTTCAAGGAGGAAGATGATAATACCATGCATATGGCAGTTAAATATATTTTTCCTTAGTATTAAATATTGTATCACATTGAACGCCTGAAGATATTAACAAAAACATCCCTATACCTTATAAAATCAGATGTGGCACTATCTATGGCAGTATTTTCAAACTAATGGCTACAACTCTGAAGCACATTGTTAAATCTATTTAGTGGGTCATGAGCAGCATTTTTTACAAAAAATGAGTAGATTATTTTTGAAAATAAAAGATTAGAATAAAATAGAATGTATCAGCCTGCATAACACATTGTAAAGTTTTATATTATGAATGTTAATTCCATATGCATTACTGTTTCCTTATCAAATAGAATAGTGCTTGGATCATAACAGGCAACAGAGGAATATTTGTTGTTGGATGAATGAATGCATATATATATATATGTGCGTGTGTGTGTATATGTAGTTATAGGTATACATATGCATGTGTATATGTGTATGTGTTTGTGTGTATACATATATATTTTGTAGATATTGGGTTTTGCTATGTTGCTCAGGCTGGTCTTGAACTCCTGGTCTCAAGTGATCCTCCTACCTCAGCCTGCCAAAGTGCTGGGATTGCAGGTGTGAGCCACCATGTCGAGCCTAATTTTTTATTAATCCTAATGTAATGTAAAATGTATTTCTTACTGTAGGACAGGCTATAAACTTTGGAAAACTCTGTGTGTGTGTACATATCCGTATGTATATATGACTATATATATATAGGTACATATATACACACACTTACATGTATACACATATACGCATACATATATAATACATAGTAATTGCACATGCATATATCTAATGTTTTAGGACAAATTTTCTAAAAGCAGAGCTGAGATAGGGATTTCAGCGCAAGTGACATATTGAGAGAGTGCTGGCAGGAGACACCTGTAAGGCAGGGACATTAGCTGAATAAGACAGTGGAGAGAAAGCAAGGCAAAGCTGTGATTTCAAAAGTCTAACCTCCCAGCCTTCTCCAGGAAAGGCAGCTCCCATCAGCCAAGAGCAGTCCCCATCCAGAGGAGTGGGCAGTGACAAGCCTGACTCCTCTCAGCTAATAACTTTTTATTCATTTAATCATCAAATACTTTTTGAGCACCTACTCCATGCCCAGAACTGAGGGAAGCCCTAGAGTCTGAACCAATCTCATAGAGATTATAGTTCACTAGATCAAAGTCCAACTGCAATTTTTTTAAAAAGGTGAAACACATATGATAGAACACTTTGTAACAGGAAAAGTGGTTATTTCCATCATAAATCAAATTCCTCATATGACCTTTGAGTTTCTTCTACACCTCAGTTTTCCTAGAATTTTAAACTTTCTACAATGAAACCAGCACATGCATTTAAAATGAGGTGATATGCTTGTGGAGTTACATATGGGGCTTGATTAGCAGCCTAAAGGAATTTTTAAATATACCAATATTTTTCAAAAATATGTAAAATATGCTACAAGTTTAAAGTTTGCAATCATAAAAATAATTATATGAAGTGGCAAAAACCCTGTCAACTATGCTATTGATATGGAAATAAAAAGTTATATTTCTGAGGAAGAGAATTTAACAGAATCTTAACAAAGCCAACCAAGCAAAACAATTTCTAATCTACTGCTGGATTCTACATAGTCTCCTAATTTTAAACGATGTTTTAAATATTTGGGTGATTACACTACGAAGCTACACAACCTGATTTTATAAGACTTGTGGAAATACATTAATATTAAAGAACAGTGAAAAGTCTCACTTATTCTCATTCTTGCACTATCCTATCCTCACATTGTTTTTTTCAAGAATGTATCAAAAATTTCTACCTTTCCAATATGAGTCACAAATACAGATTGAATCATGTCACTCACTGGCCCCAACACCCTCACTACCTCCAGCTTATTTACAGTTTTGAACCAGCCCGCATTTTTTTTTTTTTTTTTT
>NW_012117488.1:9953667-9964633 GCF_000951035.1 Colobus angolensis palliatus | reverse complement strand
CAGGCTGGAGTGCAGTGGACCTATCAGGGCTCACTGCAACCTCTGCCTCCTGTGTTCAGGCGATTCTCCTGCCTCAGCTTCCCACTTAGCGCGATTACAGTCGTGCACTACCACGCCCTGTAGCTGGGATTACAGGTATGCACAACCGCGCCCGATTAAGTTGGGTAGTTTTAGTAGTCAGGGTTTCACCATGTTGGCCAGGCTGGTCTGGAACTTCTGACCTCAAGTGATCCGCTTCCCAAAGTGCTGGGATTACAGGCATGAACCACCACGCCCAGCCAGGAGACCACACTTTGAATAGCAAAGTCTAGTACCTTGATTCTCAAACTTGACTGCATTTGGAATTACGCACCGATATCTGGATCCCATCCCCAGATACTCTGACTTTTCTGGTACGAGGTACAATGGATCATGGAGAGTTTTAAAAGTCTGCAGTTGGTTCTAATGTACAACAAAGTTTAAGAAACATTGGTTTAATATATACCCCAGGTCTAATAATTAGGTCCTTGATTGTTCTACTTTGTATGAGATCTAGTCTCAAAAGTCTACATAACATAATTATTGCCATTCTCATTTCCCCCTGCCTGGACCTCCACCAAATCACACACTGGAGCATTTCCTTGAATGACTGATAAAGATCTGCTAAATTTGGAAAATTTTCCTTGATGCTGATTATAGTGCCTGCTTGCCTGGATCTTTAAATCTGGGCTCTGACATTGTTGGCTCTGAGATTTCCTATCACGGCATTTTTCTCCTGCCCATCAAATATTTATTATATAGCATTCTATAGCCACATAAGAAATAGTTGATGGCATACATTTAAAAAGAATCATTCGTTTATTTATTCAAGTAAATCCTTTACCAAGTACCTATTATGTGTCAGGCAATGTAATAGAATCTGGGGATACAGCATTAAACAAAACAGACAAAGTAAAGCCCCTAGCCTATTGATACCTATATACTAATGAAAGAGACAACTACTGGCCAGGCGCGGTGGCTCATGCTTGTAATCCCAGCACTTTGGGAGGCCGAGGCAGGTGGATCATAAGGTCAGGAGATCGAGACCATCCTGGCTAACATGGTGAAACCCTGTCTCTACTAAAAATACAAAAAATTAGCTGGGTGTGGTGGTGGGCACCTGTAGTCCCAGCTACTCGGGAGCCTGAGGTGAGAGAGTGGCATGAACCCAGGAGGTAGAGCTTGCAGTGGGCCGAGATCACACCATTGCACTCCAGCCTGGGTGACAGAGCAAGACTCCGTCTGAAAAAAAAAAAAAAAAAAGAGACGACTACAGAGCAAACAAATATTTAGACTGAGCTTAAGTAGTGGTAAAAATTATGAACAAAAACAAAATGAAAGGATAAAGAGTGACAGAGTCAGATATTTCACACAGGATGGCCTTAGTAGGACCTCTTGGGCAGGAACCATTGGAGCAAGACCAAAATGAGGGTAGGGAAAAAGCACACACATCTGGAAGGAAGAAAATTTAAAACAGAGGGAAGAAGAGCAAAGACTCTGAGTGTGCAGCTTGGAGTGTTTAGTGTAGCGTAAGAAGGTCATTGTGGGCAGAGTTGAGGGAGCAAAGGGGCTGTTAGGAGGTGAAAAGGAGGGCAGGGGCCGGATTAGGGACAGCCAGATCAGAGATAGTAAGGTCTTTTATTCTAAGTGGGATGGAAGTCGTTGGAGGGATTTGAGCAAGGGATTTAAAAAGGATTGACTTAGCTATAATATATTTTTTTATATACCAAAGTCTATTTGACAATGTTTGTCTAGACTTTTCAATTGCTAACCTGACTTGAATGTTTTAGGATATACTACAGAGGAGGTTTATCAGACCAGATGGTTCTCCACTCCTTTCAAATGTTTGATGGTTAGATAACTGTTCTTCAACTCTTTAGTCCCAATATACAGAGAGAAATTGTGAGCTTTTATATGGGTTGCATCTTTGTAAAATTCTAGCTTGGCTTTTTAAATAGAGATATGAGTGAATGCATGAGGTAATCTCTCCTTTAAAAGGAGCACTCAAATATCTCACACATCCCATCTGGATGCCTAACAGGTATCTCAAACATAATATAGTCAAAAGAGAACATGCTGGGCGTGGTGGCTCATGCCTGTAATCCCAGCACTTTGGGAGGCTGAGGCTGGCAGATCACTTGAGGTCAGGAGTTCAACATCAGCTGGGCCAGCATGGTGAAACCCTGTCTCCACTAAAAATAAAAGCATCAGCCAGGCATGGTGGCACATGCCTGTAATCCCAGCTAATCAGGAGGCTGAGGCAGGAGAATCACTTAAATTGGGGAAAGGGAGGTTGAAGTGAGCCAAGACCGCGCCACTGCACCCCAGCCTGGGTAACAGAGGGAGACTCCGGCTCAAAAAAAAAAAAAAAAAAGAGAGAACCACCGATTTTTCTCTACTAAATCTATTTCTTTTGATTTCAGTAAATAGCACCACCATCTAACCAGTTGTTCAGGTCAAAACTGAGTTGCCATCTTAGATTCCTCTCTCATCCTCATCTAATCTATCATTAAGTGTTGGCTCCACCTCCAAAATGTTTCATCAATTTACCACTTTCACTCCCTCTACTGCTACAACCTTTATCTCTACTGCCATTTGAAAGGCTAAGGATAAGGTCAACCAGACACCCAAATCATGATGAAGGCAGTAGTAACATAAATGACTCTGGACTTCAAAGGAGCATTCTGGGCTGCAAATATCATTTGAAACACTTGTGGGTGCCAGTAGTATTTAAAGCCAGAAGACTGCATGAGATAACCTAGGGAGTATATAAAAATAGAGAAAATGTTCCAGACTGAAGCCCTGGAGTACTCCAAGAAAGAAGACTGGGTGAGAGTCCCAGAGAGATAGTAGAAGAATCAAAAGAAAGTGGCATTCTGGAAGCCAAGGCAAGAGAGTGTTTCAAAAGGAAGAAGTGATCAATTGTGCCAAATACTTCTTATAGATTAAGATGAGGACTAATATTAACCACCGAACCCAATTGATCTCTTGCCCAGACTACTACAAAAGCTTCCTAATCTATCTTGCTGACTCTCATTAGGCCTCTTTATGGGCTGTCTTCCACAAAAAATCCACAGTGATCTTTACAAAGCTTAATCATATCAGACCACTTCTCCACTCAAACCCTCCAATGGCTGCTCATTCCACGTGGACTTCAAAAAGGCAAAGTTACACATCATCTGGCTTCTGCCTGCCTCTCTGAATTTATCTCCCTCCATGCTCCAATCATGTGAGCTTTAAGTTAGCTTTCTTCCTCCCTTCCTTCCTTCCTTCCTTCCTTCCTTCCTTCCTTCCTTCCTTCCTTCTTTTTTTCTTTCTTTCTTTCTTTCTTTTTTTTTTTTTGAGATGGAGTCTCGCTCTGTCACCCAGGCTGGACTGCAGTGGTGTGATCTTGGCTCACTGTCACCTCCGCCTCCTGGATTCCAGCCCCAGCCTCTGAAGTAGCTGGGATTACAGGCACAAGCCATCACGTTCGGCTAATCTTGTATTTTTAGTGGAGACGGGGTTTTCACCATGTTGGCAGGCTGGCCTCCAACTTCTGACCTGAGGTGATCCACCCGCCTCGTCCTCCCGAAGTGCTGGGATTACAAGCATGAGCCACCGCGCCTGGCCTATGTTAGCTTTAAGTTAGATTCTGTAGAAGACACACACTATTGATGGCCTATCCTTATCCTGCCTGGAGTTGAAGAGTTTTCAGCATTCTGACAGTTTCTCATCTTTAGCACAGTGTCTCTTTTTGCGTTTGCCTGAGGGCTTTCTTCAGGGGTTTGCTTGACCTCCACAGGCACAACCTAGAAGTGCTAGGGCTTAATACACAAGAATTGTACTCAACCAATGAGATAGGGGAGAAGGCAGAGATACACAGCCCAGCCTCTTGGGTCTCCGGTAGGATGATCCTGAGTTAAGCTCCAAGTGGCTTATCAAAGGAGCCCCAGGGCCCCAGGGGAAATGAGCCTCCATCATCCACAGCAGTAACTTACTTATAACATACCCTTTATTGGTTTTTCTCTCTCCCTGTTCACCTTCTACATTTCCTCTCTGGTGCTTCCTGGAGTGACTTGAATGAACTACCTGCACTCAGTCCTTATCTCAGGGTCTGTTATAAGAAATTCAAAGGAAGACGCACGCCCAGACTCTTCTCAGCCTCTAGCTTTTGCAGGTGCTCTACCTTCGACTTAGAAAGCACTTCTCTCAAACCTTTGCATGTCTTCTTCACATCAGTGGATATCTTAGTCCCTCTGGGCTTCTAGAACAAAAATGCCAGAAACTAGTAAGCTTATAAACAAGAGAAATTTGTTTCTCACAGTTCTGAGGCTGGGGAAGTCCAGGATCAACATGCCGACAGACTTGGTGTCTGGTGAAGAGCTATTTCCTGGTTCCCAGATGGCATCTTCTAGCTATGTGCTCATATAACAGAAGGGGTGAGAGATCTCTCTTGAGTTCCTTTTATAAGGGCCCTAATCCCATTAATGAGGGCTCTTGTGACCTAATTACCTCCCAAAAGGCCCCACCTCCTAATATATCACATTGGGGCATAAGATTTCAATGTGTGGATTTGTGGGGGGCACATTCACACCACAGCAGTGGGCTTCAACCTGAATGTTTCATCTTTAAAGAGCTCCCTGTCCCTTTGGTTCAAGTAACTTCCATCAGTCACTCTATCCCTGTTGCAACTTCTTTATAGCATCAGTCAGTGCTAAATGTTATCTGATTTAAATTCCATGAGTTTATCAGCTGCCTCACTTCTTCTGTCCTCACACTCAGCACACTTCCCAGACACAGTCATGAGACACAACATTGTAAGAATTCCTTAAAGGCACAGACTGTCTCTCAGCTTCCTTGCTCAGCCCCTAAAAGTATCCAGACTAGAAGACCCAGTCAACATCTGTAGACTGGCTGACCTAAGGCCTTGCTTCTCGTAGTGGGGTATATGTACTCCTGCCCTGGCTGCTTGGTGTTACATCAGAGAGTCTGCATTTACATATCGAAGAAGCATAAAATATAACACATCTTCTAGAAACATAAACTTGATCAGAAACAAAGTGTGTGTATATGTGTACATTTGTGTATGGGTGTAGGAATGTGTATGTGTGTATGTATGTAGGAAATAGTTAAATCATTTACTTTTAAATAATTAAACTTTTATTTTTATATTTAAACAAACATATCTTATGGAGTAACATGGGAGATTCTCATGGGCTTTTATGGTAAAATAAGTGTTCACTGTCCCTTGCTTTAGGGGTACTTTGATGGGAAATTCTAAAAGCCTTCCTCGGAGGGACCCATACTCTAATTGGAAAATGGAGGAAACTCTAATGGGAATGGATGGCTACACAAACTGTCCCTGTTTTTTTTTTCTAAGTTTTTACCCTGTTCTCAGGAGCTTTAAAGCCATTACCCATACATCCCCATTTTCTGGCCCAGTTTTCCCCAAACTGAGCTCCCCAGAATCATTAATTTATGTTCTCTAGAGATTAATGAAAATCTGTACTCAAATAAGACTGGAAACAGCAGATTAAACCTCCTTAGAGCCCTTAATAAATGCTAATGTGCATTTTCATATACTGAAGAAAGAGTGTGTAATATACTCTTCCTCAAGATTTATTTGACCCTTTTTAGAGTTTGTTGTTGGTGTTGTTTAAACAGAGTCTCGCTCCGTCACCCAGATGGGAGTGCAGTGGTGTGATGTTGACTCACTGCAAGCTGTGCTTCCCTGGTTCAAGCAATTCTCCTGCCTCAGCCTCCCGAGTAACTGGGATTACAGGCACGTGTCACCACATCTGGCTAATTTTTGTATTTTTAGTAGATTTGGAGTTTCACCACGTTGACCAGTTTGGTTGGTTGGTTGGTCTCGAACTCCTGACCTCAAGTGATCCACCCATCTCAGCCTCCTAAAGTGCTGGGATTACAGGCGTGAACCACTGCACTAAGCTTGTTGTTTTTCAAGTTGGGAAACACTGCACTGACCCACTGACCCAAAAGGAATAGGATGGTATTCCAACCCTGAGCATATTTCCAGGTCAGATATCCTGCAAAGTGCTTTTCACAGGAGCTTGTATACCTGTGAGGGAAAGGAATAATTATTCCTTTAATCTTCAAAAAAGCCTTCCAGGTAGGAATTAATCTTCAATTTCTGAAGAGAATATTGAGAGGTGAAATAATTTGACCCAGCTTCCACGGCTAGTAGGTAGTAGAAAGAGGATTCAAAACCATGTTGATCTGGTTCCAAGGGCCCTTTCTTCCACTTAGCACAGCTGAAAAACAACTGAAATGTTCAGAAGTAGCTTCTGTTAAAGCTACTAAAGAAAAGGATTTCTAGATTTCTAGATGTTCTTCTCAAAAATAACGAATGTAGCAAAGGGGGTGGGGAATAAATATTTAATATTTTAAATGATTGTTCATTTCAACTGATCTTCTGGGCTTATTGTTTGTAAAATATTGTTTTATATTCTTAGAAGTAATTATTTTTAGACAATTGCGGGGAATTTTGAAGAAAACAATATTTCTGTTTGAATGCACTCTATATAATCAGTCCACAGATGATTCAGTACATGGAAAATTGAAAATTTTTTCTATGGCAAGATTTAAGAAAGTAATCATACGCATTTCTGAAGCAATTGTGAACATATTAACTTAAAATTCAGCATACCATAAACCTAGTGGATGTCCAGTTTGTGGGCCGAAGGAAGCATACTATAAAAGGTATTACATTTGTCTGCCTAACAAGTAGACATTGACTAGGTAAACTCTTTGTTGAATTTGAATTGGGACTTAAATATAGAGTCATTCACCATATAACTGTGTTTTGATCAATGACAAAATTGCATATACCATGTTGGTCCCATTAGATGATAATGGGGCTGGAATTACATCCAACTTCCTCTCAGAGACCACGCAAGCAAGAGGAGAGTGGAATAAAATCTGTAAAGTGGTGAGAGAAAAATACCTCACCAACTTTGAATGCTGTACCCTGCAAAATTATCTTTCAAAAGTGAAACAGAAATAAAGACTTTCTTTGGCAAACAAGAACAGAAGGAAATTGTTACCATTAGACCTGCCTTGCAAGGAATATTCTTTAGAGAAAAGGAAAATGAGAAAGGTCAGAAACTCAGATCTACATAAAGAAAGGAAAAGCATTAGGGAAGCAATAAGTGAAAGTAAAATAAAAACTTTTATTTTTCTTATTCTTAATTGATCTAACAGATAACAGTTTGTTCAAAACAATAATAGCAACAACATATTTGATTGTGTATATGCATATATATGGCTATTTATACTTGTATAAAGTGCAATAAATAACAGCTATAATGAAATCAATGAGAGGGAGAAATTAGAATTATTTTAGTATTATCAGGAACTCATACTACCCTAGAAATGACATAATGTTATTTGAAAGTGGACTTGGATTAGTTGTAAATATGTACACTGCAAACTCTAGGGCAGTCACTAAAAAAAAAAAACTTTAAAAAGAAGTATAACTGATATGCTCATAAAGGAGAGAAAATGGAATCATAAAAGTTATTCAATTAAAACCACAAAAGGCAGAAAAAGAATGGAAGACAAAAACAGGGACACAGAATAAGGGCAGCAAGTAGAAAACTAACCTGGGCACATGGTGAAACTCCATCTCTACAAAAAATACAAAAATTAGCCTGGCATGATGGTATGTGCCTATAGTCCCAGCTACTTGAGGAGCTGAGGTGAGAGGATCGCTTGAGCCCAGGAGTTCAAGGGAGCAGTGAACCGTGATCGCCCACTGCACTTCAGCTTGGGTAACAGTGAGACCCTGTCTCAAAAAGAAAAGAAAAGAAGCAAGATCCAAGACCCAATTCTATGTTCTCTGCAAGAAAGTACTTCTTTTGTTGTTATTGTTGTTGTTGCTGTTGTTGTTGTTGAGACAGAGTCTCATGTATTGCCCAGGTTGGAGTACAGTGGTGCCATCTCAGCTCAGTGCAACCTCCACCTCCCAGGTTCAAGCGATTCTCCTGTCTCAGCCTCTCAAGTAACTGGGATTACAGGCACCCACCACCATGCCTGGCTAACTTTTGTATTTTTAGTAGAGACAGCGTTTTACCATGTTAACCAGGCTGGTCTCAAACTCCTGACCCAGGTGTTCCGCTCACTTCAGCCTCCCAAAGTGCTGGGGTTACAGGTATGAACCACTGGGCCCCACCAGAAAGTTCCCTTAAATATAAAGACACATATAGATTAAAAGTAAATGGATGTAGGCCAGATACAGTGGCTCATGCCCATAATCCTAATCCCACCTTAACCTCCTAACCTTTGGGAAGTTAAGGTGGGAGAATTGCTGAGGCCAGGGTTTCGAGATCAGCATGGCCAATGTAGTGAGACTCCATCTCTACAAAGTAATAATAATAATTATAGATGAAGGTATATGAGACTAACATTAATCAAAAGAAAGCAGTAGTAACTATATTAATCTCAGACAAAGCAGACTTCAGACCAAAGAAAGTTATTAGAAATAGAGGACATTACATAATGATAAAGGGGTCTATTTTTTCTAAGAAGACATAACAATCCTTAACATATGTGCACCTAACAACAGAACAACATGAGACAGCCTCTTTCACTTCACAGCATAATGCTGTGGTAACTATTTCACAATCAGTAGTTTCTGCAGATTATTTATACTCACTGTCTTAATTTAATCCAGGATGCTAGATTACCTACTAATTAAACAGGGAGGAATCTGTGCAATTGATGGCACTTCTTCTTGCACATAAATAAAATACATTGAGTATTATAGAGCAGACCACATGGTTAAAATGAATAGACTCCTTGTCTGGTCATTTGATTTTAGTTGATTCAGTTCATGGGGACTCTGGCTAAGGAACATATTTCAAATTCTTGGTATTATACTCCTGATAGTCATAGTAGTAGTCTCTCTGGTGCGCTGTATCCTCTCAAAGTTTTAAATGTTTCCGTACAGCCATCTGCCTAATGTCAAATGGTCTCTCTCCAGCTGGAAAAACAGAAACTCAAAGAAAACACGTGATAATGAGGAGGCCACCATTACCTATAAATGGCATGCTGAGACCAGAAACCCAAAATGATGGTAACTGAGAGTAGTCCTGATGCCCTAAATTTTGGTCATGCTCTCAATGGGGAGGAGAGAAATCTAGATGAGGATGACCAAAAGGGGGAAATTGTCAAATAAAAAATTATGGGGCCAGGTGTGGTGGCTCACACCTGTAATCACAACACTTTGAGAAGCCGAAGCGGGTGGATCATGAGGTCAGAAGGTCAAGACCATCCTGGCCAACATGCTGAAACCCCCCACCGCCTACTAAAATACAAAAATTTAGCCAGGCATGGTGGTGTGCACCTGTAGTCCTAGCTACCTGGGAGGCTGAGGCAGGGGAATTGCTTGAACCCGGGAGGCGGGAGGCTGCAGTGAGCAGAGCTGGCACCACTGCACTCCAGCCTGGTGACAAAGCAAGATTCCGTCTCAAAAATAATTAATTAATTAATTAACTAATTAAAAAATTATAGAAGTCCATTGTTTTGGACTAAGCTCCTATACTAGGCCCCAACAGACCAGGCTAAAAATCAAAATGAAGTCACTCATGCTAAAGTTCCACATTACTGGACCTAAACTGCTATCCAACCTTCCAAAAATCAGGAGAGAGAGAGAACAGCCGATTTCCCAGATAGGCCAGTTTAAATATCCAATTGACATGAAAATAAAATTTCCTCTGCTTTAGTCCTTAAAAAAAAAAAAAAAAGACAGTAGCCTAAAGGGAAGTAACCTGATGTTAACTAATTAGTTATTTTTCTTTTGTTCTCTCTTCCTGCTCCTGCCCTACAAGAAACAACTTGGAAAAGATTAATATAGTCTGTTCTTTGCTTCTGCTTCTTTAGCCCTTCTCTATCTATAAAGCCAAGCTTT
Source organism: Colobus angolensis palliatus (assembly GCF_000951035.1). NCBI lineage: Eukaryota > Metazoa > Chordata > Mammalia > Primates > Cercopithecidae > Colobus > Colobus angolensis. Next base: position 9,954,705 of record NW_012117488.1, on the reverse strand, counting down.
TCTTCTCAGCCCATTGGAACACTAATTCTATTTATGGAATGAAGTGTTGCCTGATTCTAGAATCAAAAGTCAATTGAGATTTTTTTAAAAATATACATGAGGCAAAAATCGACAGAACTGCAAAGAGAAATAGATAATCCACTATGATAGTTGAAGACTTCAACACCCCTGTATCTGAAATGGACACATCCAGTAGGCAGAAAATCAGTAGGGGTTTTCAGGATGATACTGTACAGTGCCATCAATCAACTACATATAATCAACATCCATAAGCTACTTTATCCATCAATACCACTATACACATTCTTCTCAAACTCATATTGGAATATTCACCAACTGAGACCACATTCTAGATCATAAAACAGACCTTAACAAATTTATGAGAATAAAAATCATACAGTATATGTCTGATCTTAGACCAAAAGGCAATTAAACTGAAAATTGATAATAGAAAAATAGCTGGAAAATCCCCCCAAAAACTTAGAGATTGAACAAGCACATTTCTACATAGTACATGAGTCAAAGAAAACATGTCAAGAGAAATTTTAAAATACTTGGAACTAAATGAAAATGAAGACAAAGTTTTAAAAATTCGTGGGATGCAGAGAAAGTAGTGCTCAGCGGGAAATTTATGGCATTGAGTGCATAGATTAGGAAAAAGGAAATATCTAAAATCAATCACCTAAGCTTCTACTTTAGGAAACCAGAAAATGAAGAGCAAATGAAATCCAAAGCAAGCAGAAGAAATGAAATAATAAACATTAGAGCGGAAATAAAACAATAAATTAAAAATAGGAAATCAGTATGAAAATCAATAAATCTAAATCTGGTTTTCTAAAAATACCAGTGAAATTGATAAGCCTCTAATTGGACAAACTAGAGAAATAAAGAGAGAAGACACAAATATCAGAAATAAAAGAAAGCACATCACTACAACTCCCATGGACATTAAAAGGATGATAAAAGAATACTATGCAGCTTGGCCAACATCTCTAATAAACCCCATCTCTAATAAACACACACACACACACACACACA
>NW_012117488.1:9920390-9953507 GCF_000951035.1 Colobus angolensis palliatus | reverse complement strand
TGAACCCAGGAGGCAGAGGTTGCAGTGAGCTGAGATCAGGCCACTGCACTCCAGTCTGAGTAACAGAGCAAGACTCTGTCTCAAAAAAGAAAAGAAAAACAAGTAATAATAACAGACCAATTCCTTCAAAGATACAATCTGCCAAAACTCATACAAAAAGAATAGAAATTGAATAGTCCTATATCTATTAAAGAAATTGAATCAATAATTAATAACCTTCCAAAACAGAAAGCACCAGGCTCAGATGAATTCACTAGTGAGTTTTACCAAACATTTAAGGAAAGATATTACAAGAAAAAGAAACTACAGACAAATCTCTCACATGAACCAAGATGCAAAAATGTTCAACAAAATATTGGCAGAGCAAATCCAAAATGTACAAAGAGAATTCATACCAAACCAAGTGGGATTTATTTCAGGTATGCAAAACTGAGTCAACATTAAAAAATCAATTAATATAATATTCACATGAATAGGTTAAGAGGAAAAATCCCATGATCATGTCAATAGATGGCATTAAAAAAATCTGATAAAATTCACCACCAATTCATTATAAAAATTCTCAGAAAACCAGGTATAGATAGGAAGTTCTTTGGATAGGATATTCTTTGATCAAGAATATCTACAAAAAAGAAATCCTACAGCTAACATCATACTTAGTGGTGAGAAACTCAAACCTTTCTCACCAAGATCAGGAATAAGGCAAGGGTATCCCCTGTCATCACTGCTTTTCAATATCATACTGAAAGTCATAGCAAATGCACTAGGACAAGAAAAGGAAATAAAAAGTATACAGATCGGGAAGGAAGAAGTAAAGCTGTCTTGTTCACTGATGACATGGTAGTCTATGTAGAAAATCCAAAAGAACTGACGCACACGAAAAGACTTCCTGGGACTAATAAATGATTATAGCAGGGTTGTAGGATACAAGGTTAACACAAAAAAGTCAATCACTTCTCAATATACCAGCAATGAACAAGTGGAATTTGTTTTTGTTTGTTTGTGTTTGAGACAGGGTCTTGCTCTATTGCTCAGGCTGGAGTGCAGTAGTACAATCATGACTCACTATAGCCTTGAACTGGGCTCAAGCAATTCCTCTGCCTCTGTCTCCTGAGTACCACAAATATGTGCCACCATGCCTAGTTAATTTTTAATTTTTAGAGATAGGGTCTTACTATGTTGCCCAGGCTGATCTTAAGCCCCCAGACTCAAGCAATGTTCCTCCCTTGGCTTCCCAAAGCTGTGGGATTATAAGCATGAGCCACCATCCCCAGTTACAAGTGGAATTTGAAATGAAGAACTCAATAGCATGTGTGTTAACACTCCCCAAAATTAAATACATAGGTGTAAATCTAACAGAATATGTACAATATCTATATGAGGAAAACTACAAAACCCTGATGAATGAAATCAAAGACTAAATAAATGGAGAGAGATTCCACATTCATGGATAAGAAGAATCAATATTGCCAACATGTCAGTTCTTCCCAACTAAATGCATAGATTTAATGCAATCTCAATTTGCCAGAATAATTCTGGCAAATTATTTTGTGGATATCAACAAACTGATTCTAAAGTAGCCAACATAATATTGAAGGAAAAGAACAAAGTTGAAGGACTGTCTCTACCCAACCTCAAGACATACCATAAATTTACATTAATCAAGACACTGTGGTATTTGTGAAAGAATAGAAAAATAGATCAAAGAAACAGAATAGAGCCCAAAATAGACCCACAGAAATATGGTCAACTGATTGTTTCCCAGAGGAACAAAGGCAATATATTAGAAGAAAGTCTTCTCAACAAATGGTGCTGAAACAACTGACATCTACATGTAAAAAATGAATGTAGACCCAGAGCACACACCCTTTACAAAAATTAACTCAAAATGGATCATCAATCTAAATGTAAACCACAAAACTATAAAACTTCTAGAAAATAAAATAGGAGGCAATTTGATGGTATTGGGTTTGGAAAGAACTTTTTAGAAGGAAAAAAAAAGGCATAATCTATGAAAGAAAAAATTGATAAAGTGGACTTCATTAAGATTTAAAATTTCTGTTTTGCAAAAGACACTGACTAGAGAATGAAAAGATAAGTCACAGACTGGGAGAGAATATTTGTAAAAGATGTATCAGATAAAGAACTATTACCTAAAATATACAAAGAATTCCTAAAATTCAACAATAAGAACACAAACCCGATTTTAAAATGGGCCAAAGACCTTAACAGGCACCTCCCCAAAGAAGATATACAGATGGCAAATAATCATATGAAAGATGTTCCATGTCATATGTCATTATTATACACTCATCCAAGCGCATAGAAGGTACAAGACCAAGAGTGACCCCTAATGTAAACTATGGACTCTGGGTGACGATGTATCAAGGCAGGTTCATCAGTTGTAACAAATGTACCACACTGGTGCAAGATGCTAAGAAGGGGGAAAGTTAAGCATGTGGGAGTATAGGAGGGTATATGGAAAATCTCTGTGCCTTCTATTCAATTCTACTGTGAACATAAACCTGCTCTAAAAAAATAAAATTTATCTAAAAACAAAAACCACTTAGACCTCTTGTAGCTCTCTCATTCATATATTGTTGATAGGTTCACTGCCATATAGTTTTACCATATATGATGTAGTCCATTCATTGGTATTTAGTTGTGTCTTACTTTTTTCAGAAGACATTTAATTTTCAGAAGTCTTAGCAATTAAGTATTAATAGTTGTACTGTGCATTTTCTCTCTCTCTCTGTCTCTTTTTTTATTTTTTTTTGAGACGGAGTCTCACTCTGTCGCCCAGGCTGGAGTGCAGTGGCGCATCTCCGCTCACTGCAAGCTCTGCCTCCCGGGTTCACGCCATTCTCCTGCTTCAACCTCCCGAGTAACTGGGACTACTACAGGTACCCACCACCACACCCGGCTAATTTTTTTGTATTTTTAGTAGAGACGGGGTTTCACTATGTTAGCCAGGATGGTCTCGATCTCCTGACCTCGTGATCTGCCCGCCTCGGCCTCTCAAAGTGCTAGGATTAAAGGCCTGAGCCACCCCGCCCGGCCTTTCTCTCTTTTTAAATACATGAGTACAGGCTGGGCATGGTGGTTCATGCCTACAATCCCAGAACTTTGAGAGGCCAAGGCAGGAGCATTGCTTTAGGCCAGAAGTTCAAGACCAGCCTGGGCAACACAGCAAGATATGTCTCTACAAAAAATAAAATAAAAGTTATCCAGCTGTGGTGGTGCGTGCCTGTAGTCCTAGCTACTTGGGAAATGGAGGCAGGAGGATCAGTAGAGGCCAGGAGTTGAAGGTTACAGTGAGTTATTCCAGCCTAAGTGGCAGAGTGAGACCCTGTCTCAAAAAAAAAAAAAAAAAAATTAAATTAAATGCACGAGTACATTACAATAAAAAATTGCAACATTGCTTTCTAAATTATTCTTCAGTTACTACCTTCAATCCCAGAGGTAGAGGCCATCATCATTATCCAGTTTGAGTGTGCCTTCCAGAATTTTTCCATGCATGTCCATCCATATATGAACATATATAAGTATATCCTAGAGGTTAAAGGAGAGAAGCGTCTTTTTTTAACTTCACAATAGTTATTAGCTATCTTTCCATGACAACGTATATTGATTGTCCTTATTCTCTACAATTGCTACCTAGTGTGTCATGATATGAATGTACCTTATCTTGTGAGTCGTTCTTCACTTGCTGAACACTTAGGTGGTTTCTTTTCCATATATCCCCCCCTCTAATAAATACTGATGCATTGCACATCTTAGCATGTGTCTCTTTGGTCGTATGTATGATGTTCCTTTCATGAGATAATGAGATGAAATTTAATTTTAGTATACTGCCAATTCATCCTCCAAAGTTTCGGTACCAATTCATGCTTACCATCAGCAAAGCGTGAGAGATTTCTACACTCTAGGCAATACTTGATGTTATCAAAAAACTTAAGTCACTCTAAGGGGTAAAAATGTTATTCTCATTCATATTTTTACTGATGCTTGTATGTGCTAGATCTTCTCACTCATCACGGTGTCCTTCCCAACTCCCATATGGCCTGGTGACCTTTGTGGGGTTGTTTTCAGTGCTCTTCCCTACAGCTAAGTGTTTGCTCAGAAAAGAATCTGGTATCACTTCTCTTAATGCTAATTTAAGTCAAGTGGTTACCATTCCCACAGAAATTTACATTTCAAATGTCATCTCCAATTGCAGAATAAGAGAGTGTATCAGCAATTTAAAGAATCATATAAGAGAAAAATTATTTCTTGGACTAGGAGGTTTTCTCAGCTCCAGATATCACACTATTGAATAAAGGCCCTGGTCACGATCCACTAGCAATGACTTCATGGGTGGAAAATCATAACATTCTGGTGAGAAAACATTTGTTTATGCTGATTGCTTCTCAAAATAATCTCAGTATCAGAGGATTCTTCAAGTAGCAAATGTGCTAAGCTCTGTTCTGAAAGGTGATGTGGTATGGCTGGGGAGGGAAGATGAGATACTGGAGTTCTGCAACAAAATTCATTCATATTAATTAACAGGAACCACATTGAGGCATGGGAGTTGTATATTTATGGGTCAGAAATATCTTCCTCCAAGTTTATGTGTAGAATTAGACATCTCAACCAGTCAGTAGGTCCTTTCTTAGAATAATAGATGTCTTCCTATTTTTTCATCAGCAAATACGTTGCCTCTGAGGAAGGTCTTTGAGACCAGGATTCATTTTGAAGAAATGTCTGACATAGGCCCTGCCATGCCAGCCTCTCTTGGTCTCGATTTTCTTACAACTTAAATGAAGCTAAAATGCCTTCACCAGCCTTACAGGATGATATGAAATTAAAATGTTATGCCTTATGTGAATGTACTTTTATTAACTCTTAACTAGAGGCTGTAATTATTAAGTAAGTCAACAAATAAAACAACATTTTGAGCACCTATGTGCCTGATACTCATATTTATAGTCACAAAGATCTTGTGAGAATAAATATTATTGTTCCCAAGAGAAAGTATCAGCTCAAAGAAATTGAGTTTCATGCTCAATGTGAATTTGGCACTAGCAAAAAAAATTCAGACAAAATCTTTCTGAGTCTAAAATCTAGGTTCTTTTCAGCAATAATCTGCCTTCATTCTTTGACAGCATATCACACATAGTAGGTACTTAATCATTGTGTCTCAAATGAATGCAAAAATGAAAGTTTACTTTGTGTTTGAATGCAGAATTTTGAATGTGATGAGATTTCACCTTATTTAAATATGCAGGTTATCTAAGCCATAATTATCAACACAACTTGAGCATCTCTAATCTGAAAATTTGAAATCTGAAATGCTCCAAAATCTGCAACTTTTTGAGCCCCAACGTATCCCACAAGTGGACAATTCCACACCTGACCTCATGTGCCAGGTCACGGTCAAAACATAGGGGCACAACAGTTTATTCAGTGTCCCCAAGGGAAAAATAAAATTACCTTCAGGTAATTTTACATACCTACAGGCTATGTGTATAAAGTGTATATGAAATATAAACGAATTTCATGTTTAGACTTTGGTCCCATCCTCAAGGTATCCCAAAAATCTAAAACATTTCTGGTTCCAAGCATTTCAGATAAAGGATATTCACTCTATTAGTCATAATGCATAAAAATTTAAGGTGCACTGTCAACAAGACAACATCTATTGGTGGGTAATGTACCAGAATTTTGACTTAAAAAAAATGGATGGTAGAACTGACTAAACAGGAAGTTGCTATTCCATGCAGTTTCCCAGGCTGGCACCAGTACACATTCTGAGGAGATGCGATAACAGCACATTTTACATCTTTATGTGTTGAAACCAATAAATCTTAGCCCTTACAGAAGCATGGCCCTGCTTTGGGGTAAAATTGCAGCCACTGATTTATAAGTCAGCTCTGACTTAACTTTCTGCCTTTTTTCTTTTCAGGCAACCTCCACCTATTTAGATGTGGGTCACTAGGTGGCAAAATGCAAAGAAAACCAAATGTGGGAGATGATAGGAGCAGCTGATAAACAATTATTTTGGGATTTCTCCTTTTAAATAGAGTCTGAAAGAGAGGGATTTTATAATAAATGCTGGTTTATATCCGAGAGCCAGCAATGAGATCAGAACCAAGAGGCTATGGCTGTTAACTTAGAGCTGAACTAAGAACCACCTTTCTATCAGCAATGACTGTATCATGTCAACTCACAGGATTAGAACCACAGAGCAATGAATCTGACTCCCTCATTTTATAGATTGGAAATTGAAGTCCCAACAGGGGACACAGCTGGGATTCAAATTCACAACTCTAGGCTCAGAGGTCTCTGCTCCAGTGTGCTGCCTTCTGCTACCCACCTCCTTTTCAGCTGCAGCTCTTCACCATGAGTGCAGTGACATGTTGGAGCCTAATGCTTTCTAATCCTCTCTGTTTACTGCAGCAAAACAAGGAAAAGACATATCTTTCTTCTCCCAGAACATCGAGCACAAGATCATGCCCAGATGCCATGGTTAATTACAGTTAAAATGTAATGCCACGAGAACGGATTGCACTAGACGGGAGAGGGGATTGAAGAGTTCATGGGTTCCAAAGAGAATAAAATTTCTGATCCTGCTTGAAGGATGGGTTAGCTTCGCACAGCTCTTAGCATATGTGTTACACAGTGACATTTCTACAAAGCCTCAGATTTCATTCTAACCAATCCATTTGGTAATAGTGGGGAAGAGACTGCCTAGCCTGAAATAATTGAGAAAAGACATTTAAAAGGTGTAATTTAAATATGAATGAAAGCAGGTTTCAGGGAGCATATCAGCTCTGCACTCCCAGGGACTTTAAACTTGGCTTACTGTACAGGACAAGTGTCTACCTGCAGAATTTTTTGGACACTTGGAACCGGAAAGTGCTGTGTAGTATCACAGGGTTTGCCCAGACCAAGTATTCCAGCTCAGGCATTAAAACCATGCCAGGGGTGGCGAAGGCAAACCAGGAGATCATTTTTATTGACACCAGGCAGTTAACAATCTCAAACTAAATCACCAAAGAAAGAAAGTTCGTTTTGGAACTCTCCCACATTTTCCAGACTTCTTCCCTCTTCTGGAATACCCTACCTCTCCTCACCCAAGTATCTAGACCCCTAAGGCCTCTACCACGCCATTCAAAGGTATCCCGCCTTTTACCTAATCCTACCTCTCCTAGACTTACCCTATCCCAAAGTGTACCAAAAACGTTTTCTTGCTTCTTTCACTGCAGGAGATCTCAAGTGAGATTATCTGATTCAAAGAATTTAAAACTGGGTGAAATCACTGAGAACCTCTATCAACTTGTTTTTCCTATCCCCAAGGACTTACCTTTTAAAAGGCCTGTTACCTTATCCTAAGGGAAATCTTTTAATATGTGGAAAAGTTATTTTTGAGCTGAGGCCCTAGGCTTCTTGAGCACTACCTACTCCCAACACTAGTCCTGACTAGGGTACACTGAATGGTTGATTTCCATCTCCATTTCTATTCTCCTGGAATATCTTGTTTCTTTTACTCCACCTCAACTGGATTGTCTTCTCATTCTTAAAAGAGGTCTACAAGAAAGCTGACAGTGAACCCTTTCTGGGTCTGGACTTGTGCTAAACACAAGTATTCTTTATTCCTTCTTTCCCACAACTCCCTGAGGGAGCTTTATCATGATTCCCATTTTAGAGAAAATAGGCTTGAAGGGGTTAAGTAATTTGCCCAAGGTCATGATGAGGAGCACAGCTGTGAGTCAAATGCATTTTCAGCCACTGCATCTGATGGAAGACTCAGAAGGCTCACATCTGAATTGTAGCTTCGCCACTAAGGAAAGATGATCACTAACAGTCTTCTTAATCTTTCTAAAACTCCTTCCTTAACTGTGAAATAGGGAGATAACAGTAGTAGCATGCTGGGCTAAGGTGAGAATTAAATGCAAAATCAATTTATACAATTATACCAAGTTTGTGGGGTTGTTATTTCTGGGTGATAAAAGTATGGTGCCTATTAAAAAAAAAAAAAAATCACCTCCCCTGAAGGGAATTTTATTTCAGTGTATATGGAAATTCTACAAAAGATGGACTTATAATAGATGAGAGTCAACTGGGACCCTTTCTGTTTTGTTCTTCACTCATGCTCTCAACAAATTCTGTTAAATAAATGAATGATTGACTTCTGCTTGGAAAAAAGAGAAGGAACACGGCAGGTGAAGGAAGAAGGCTTAGTTAATTGAAAAATTGTCGGCTGGGCCTGGTGGCTCACACCTGTAATCCCAGCACTTTGGGAGGCCGAGACAGGCAGATCACGAGGTCAAGAGATTGAGACCATCCTGGCCAACATGGTAAAAAAACCCACCTCTAATTTAAAAATTACAAAAATTAGCTGGGCGTGGTGGCACGCACCCGTAATCCTCGCTACTCGGGAGGCTGAGGCAGGAAATTGCATGAACCCAGGAAGTGGAGGTTGCAGTGAGCCGAGATCATGCCACTGCACTCTAGCCTGGCAACAGAGTGAGACACCACCACAAAAAAGAAAAGAAATGAAGAGAAAAATTGTCACTGGTATGAGTTTTACATGTGATGATCAAGCCCTATGGAGCTAAGTAGTAGCAAGATGTATTCAGACATCATGCTAAAATGAATGAAATCTTGTATTAGATTTAAATAGGTCAACCAAATTTTTAAGATTTTTTACTTAAAGACCTATTCAGTAACATTTAGGCTTGCTAGTGCTACCTTAATCCTACTTGAACTTTTGTACCCCATCTCCTAGATATTTGCAAGTCTTTTTAAAATTGGCCTTGTGGAGAGTATATTTGTTTAGTCCAGTTTCTTTCCCTGCCCCCACCTCCATTTTCTATTTGCAGTTTTCTCCCTCCCCTCTTGTACCTGGCATGTTTCCCAAGAAGTGCTTCAGTTGCAAAGAAGGAAAATACTGACAGTGCATAATTTAAATGAGAGAGATGTGCCATGCCACATTTTCATTAAAATTACAGAAAAATCCAAGCTGTGTGGAGTTTAAGGGAGATCAGAATAGAGTCCAAAGTGCTATCATTACATTTTGTAGTGTTTTTTTAGCTCAATAAAGCAGCTGTCCTATATTTGCAAAATAGCTTGGAAATTGTTGGTCGTAGAAAAGGAAAGATGCACACTGGGTTTTTTCTTTCTTCATTTCAGTTTACATTTTCTACTAGTTACAAGAATTAGAAAAAAAATCAAAATGTATGATCCCTATCATCTCTAATAGCATTTAAGTATCAAACCAAGAATATGTTGAAGAGTTTCTAGAAGTAGATTGGGACAGAGTCTTGCTAACAAACCAAGAAATTCTTACTCACAGATCAAATACTGCACTGGTTGAGAAGTGTAATAAAACAATGGCACTTGCTTATAATGGTCTTTCAGTAAGCAAAATTTTCTGCGAACGTACACAAAGCAACCAAATTAAAATGTTATTATTGAAAAAATGACCTGTAACAAATGTGGAGAATGAAGAATGCCAAAACAATACTATTTTTCTCAGTAATTGCTAAGGTTTCACCATTCTTGAACTCAATCATCCTTTAGACCTAGAGGAGGTTCATTATACGTATATGGCATCATTTCATGATATTTTGGTATAAGTTAGAATAACAGAATCCTCCTGTCAACCAGGAGACTTTGTTTGTTTGTTTGTTTTTAGACATAGGGTCTTGCTCTATCACTTAGGCCTATGTGCAAGTGGTACAATCATAGTTCATTGTAACCTCCAACTCCTGGGTTCAAGCAATCCTTCTGCATAGCTAGGAATAGAGACACACGCCACTGCACGCAGCTATTTTTTTTTTTATTATTACTACTTTGTAGGGAGAGGGGTCTCACCATGTTATCCTGGCCTCAAGTGAACCTCACACCTCGGCCTCCCAAAGTGTTGGGATTACAGGTGTGAGGCACTACACCCCGGCCCAGCTGAGATTTTCATCTCAGTAGTTAATAACTTTTCTCTACATAGCTAATGCCCATTTTGTTATACTACCTTAGAATCTAGACTCAATAATCCATATCAAATATTACAAATGATCTTTGCTATTTGAGAATCCAATAAAAAAACAGCAAGACTATTTAGCAATTTCAGAGAAAATTAACTTAAAAGCTAATTTGTTTCAATTGTTCTCCAAATAAACTACATTTCTATGGTTTCCCAAATGAAAATATTTAATTCTATATCTCTGAATACAACATCCTTATAAATGTAAGTTAATTTTCAGTTTTGTCAGTAAGTGGGATTTTTACTTTAACATAGACCTAGAACTTTCATTCCACCAGATCACCCTATGTGTTGTTTCTATTTTTTCACTTTTAATGATATATTTAATTATATAAATAACACATAAACAATTAATGTAAAAAGAATAAACAATACAGAAGAATACGGAATAGAAATAAAAACCCATTTGTGCCTACATTTCATATATAACTAATGTCATTAGATATTTGTTGATGCTTCCAGACCTTTTATTTTTTAGTTTAAAAATATACAAACCATATAATGTTAGTGTTAGTTGGTTTCTCAAATAAGGTCATAGTAACAATTTTCTTTTCTTTTTAAAAATGTCAACTTTTTATTGTTAATGCAGCACAAATTCAGAAACTATATGACACAAATATGCAACTTAATGAATTTACCATAGTATACTATTGACATCACAGGGCACCCTACGAGCTTCCAGATGCCCTCTTCCAATCAAAGCCCTCTCCCTCTCCCCAGAGTGAGGGGGTGAGTTATTACTTAATGGACATCCTTGAATAATATGGTTTAGTTTTGCCAGTTTTGAATGTTTTAAGTCTCTTTAAATCATATTCCGCTTCCAGCTCTTTCTCATTTTTTTATCATTGTAATTTGTTAATTAAAGTGAATCATTTGATCATTTGTCCTGAATAGATCCCACAGTCTAGATTTTATTAATTTCATTCCCTTGGTGTTATCTAACATATTCCTCTGGTCTCTGTAACTCCTGTAAATTGGTAGTTAATCTAGAGGCTTATTCAGATACAATGTCAAGTATACGTATATACATATATATTCAAAATACTTTATAAGCAGTAGGGTATTTTTCATCAAGATGTTGTCTCTTGCAACTTAATTTTTTACCTAATGTATTTTGGAGATTCCTCCTCGATTACTCAGTACACATAGGTTTATCTTAATTCTGTATTCCACAGAATGATGTACCATAATTTCTGTATCTTTCCCTTTCTGATAAACCTTTAGGGTTTTTTTTCACCTTTATCAACAATGTTACATAGAACATTCTTACACAGAGACCTTAGTGCATACAAACGAGAGTTTTGCAGGACAATTACATCTTCAGTCCTTTTTCTCCTGTGTATACCATCAAGAGATCCTGAAAAGGTGAGAATTTCATTCATGGAAGAAACAATAGATCATTTTCTTCAGTGAAATGTGTTTAGGCTGTTCCCCAACACTGGAAAGGGACCTAAGACATAGCAGCAATATCCACAATGGGGTACATATCTACCAGAGGGTAATCAAAAACATCCATTGGTGCATAGGGAAAAAACATAGAATTTCTATTTCTATTCATTATTTTCTATGTGCATCTTTTTTAATGTACAGAAGCGTGTGAAAAGAATTTGTAAATACATGTGTATATGCTTGAAATATTTAATCAATAGGGATGTTCTGAGAAAAAAAATTTAGATACTGTTGCTATATACATATTTGTTATGTAGAGCTCAGATCCTGAAAAGATGATTGCCTGCTGAATATCTCCACCTAAATGACTTGTCATCATCTCAAACTCTACCTGTAAAAAAATGCAATCTGCAATTTCCCCCCCAAGGTTCAGCTTCTTTCTCTCTTTCTTTCTTTTTTATTCAGACAGAGTCTCATTCTGTCACCCAGGCTGGGGTATAGTGGAAAATGGTGTGATCTGGGCTCACTGCAACCTCCACCTCCCAGGTTCAAGCAATTCTCCTGCCTCAGCCTCCCAAGTAGCTGGGACTACAGGCGCATGCCACCACGCCCAGCTAATTTTTGTATTTTTAGTAGAGATGGGATTTCACCATGTTGGCCAGGCTGGTCTTGAACTTCTGACCTCAGGTAATCCACCCACCTCGGCCTCCCAATATGTTGGGATGACAGGTGTGAGCCACTGTGCCCAGCCTCAGCTTCTTTCTTGATGCCTTTGTTTCCATTAATGACATCAGCAGTGTTCTCTCAGTCACCCAGCCTCGAAACCTTGAGTCATCTTTTGTTTGTTCCACCTTCCATGTCAGTCTTTACAACAGCTTTTACATCTATGCTTCAGCCTTTCCATTGCCACCTCCCTTATTCAAGCCCATTTAATGACTGTTACAGTGAAGGTCTAATTGGTCTCCACTCATTCTCTCTCTTTTTAAGCCCATGCCTCCTAAAAGATGAATCTTTCTAAATTAACCCTCTTATCACACTACAAATTTGTTGCAATCCTGCATATAATTGTGAGCTGTCAACTGAAAAATGTCAAAACTACTCCTAAGTATTCAAGAGCCTTCCTGCTTTGGCTTCAAACTTTTCCTCTGCCTCATCATCCTCTGCCTTTTTTATGTTAATATTTATTCAATTGAGTCCTTCCTCTGTACCTAACACTAGGTTAGGCATATTGCAGGTGTTAGCTCAGTTTTTAACTCTCACTGTAGTCTAAGTCTATGAAGTAGATGGCTGAATTTCATTATAATGGATTTCTGAAACCAGAGTGCCTAGATTTCAATCCCTGTCTTGCCAATGCTATGACAAGTGATTTGTTGGACAGGTCTGTCTGCTAATGTCTCTTGCCTCAGTCTCCTCACCTGCAAAATTGCTCAATAAATGTTACTCTGCTCATTCTGTTTTTGCTTTGTTTTGTTTGAGATGGAGTCTCACTCTGTCACCCAGGCTGGAGTGCAGTGGCGTGATCTCAGCTCACTGCAACCTCCGCCTCCGGTGTTCAAGCCATTCTCCTGCCTCAACCTCCCAAGTGGCCAGGACTACAGGCTCCCACCACCACGCCCAGCTAATTTTTTGTGTATTTTTAGTAGAGACTGGGTTTCACCATGTTGGTCAGGCTGGTCTCGAACTCCTGACCTCGTGATCTGCTCGCGTTGGCCTCTCAGAGTGCTGGGATTACAGGTGTGAGCCACTGTGCCCAGCCTCATTCTGTATTTTTTATATTACTACTAACACCTCCATTTTCCAGAAAAAGACACTGAAGCTCATAAAGGTTAAGTCAATTGCCCCTGTTCACACAACTAGTGAGTGTGGGAATAGGAATTCAAACCCACATATGTCAGACTCCAAAACCTACATTCTAAAAACAGTCTTTTACAGGCTCCAGTTTCCTGTTCCATCTCTCCTACTTTCTACACGCATCCTCAAAGTTCCAGTTAAGTCAAGTTACTGACAGTTCTCCAAGGTACTTCAGACTCATTTCTTTTCTTTCTTTTTTGCTTTTACATCTTTTACCTTTCTTCCTGAAACATTTCCACTTACCATGCATTTCATTTCTCTCCTATCTCCTCAAGGGTGATCTCAGCCTCTTGAAATTCTACCCATTCCTATGAGAAGCTATCTTCTTTGTGAAACCATCCTTGATCTTCTTTTTCCCTCTTCTATGAAACCATTGGCTGTGATCTCTCTCTGCACAATGACTGTATGGCTATTATGTGTGTGTGTGCTTTTACTGCAGATATTTGTGCCATCTACAGTAGAAACCAGGAGGACATTATATTTGAAAGTCCCCCAGAGATCATCTTGCCTAATGACTGTTTTCAGAGCCCCAGGGTTCAAAGGTTCAGGACTGCAAGAGGCATTTGGGAAAGGCTGAATGGGTGCATCTGTGTCCTTCTCATATGTACCCACACTCCTTCAGACAGAGTATACCCTTTTTACCTCTTTTGTATATTGGAGTAAATGTCTAAACACATTCCCACGATACGTTATTGTCTTCTGTCTCCCACTAGATCTCTAATACTTTGTGCGAGGAGAGAGTCTTATGGAGAGGATGTCTCCTGCAATAACTACCTTATGGACTTCACTGAGTAGCTGCTTATTCCAGGCAGGTTCTTGTGCTCAGCACTTTAACATACCCTGCCTCAAATATCTAACCTCTAACGTCTCAACAGTCCTGTGTAGTAGGCAACCTCTCCATGTCAAAGATGCCGAATAGAGACCTACCTCACTGAAGTTAAGAAGTCTGCCCAAGTTCATATAGGTCGTGAGTGACAGAAGTAGAATTCAAACCTAGATGTGATTGGCTCAGATTCTGAAGTATGGATACACCAAGATTCAAATTTTTGCCCACCATTAACTAGCTCTGTGGTCTGGGAAGTTATTTAATCTTCCTGAAACTTGTCTTTATAAGGGTCACAGTCACACTTCCAAACATTGTCCTTAGGATTAGACACTATGTGCCAGATGTGTGACTTTCAGTCAAAGTTGGCTAATGTCATTTTCACTCTTCTATCTACCACATTTTCCCAAGAAAACTCTAGGTATCTTAACCTGTGAATTTTCTTCAGCAACAGGTACTAAGAAGCAGCATCCTGAGATATTCTGTCACTTAGCCTATATGATTTTAAAAATATTCAGGGTGAGGCATGATGGCTTATGCCAATAATACAAGCACTTTGGGAGACTGAGACAGGTGGATTGCTTAAGCCCAGGAGTTTGAGAACAGCTGGGCAACATGGCAAAACCCTGTCTCTACAAAAAATACAAAAATTAGCTGGGTGTGGTGGCACATGCCTGTGGTTCCAGCTACTCAGAAGGCTGAGGTGGGAGGATCACCTGAGCCTGGGAGGTCGAGGCTATCATGAGCCATGATTGTGCCACTTCACGCCAGCCTGGGTGATGGAGTGAGACCCTGTCTCAAAAAAAAAAAAAAAAAAAAAATCAGAAAGCCATGCAATTTATATCAGGGAAAGATGACAATTCAGGGCTCCAATATGAGCCAGTAATAGAACAAGTTTGATTTCATAGCTTGGTGCTATGGTCTAAATGTTTGTGTACTTCCAAAACTCATACACTAAAACCTCATCCTTAATGTGATCAATTCAGAGGTGGGGCTTTGGGGAGTCAATTAAGTCATAAAAGGGGAGACCTCATGAATGGGATTAGTGCCCTTATAAAAGAGGTCTGAGGGAGTTTGTTTGCTCATCCCTTTGGCCTTGTGTGGACAAATAAATAGTGCCATCATGAAGCAGAAAGTGAGCCCTCACCACACACCAAATCTGATAACAATTTGATCTTGGACTTTGCAGCCTCCAAAACTGTGAGAAAGGAATTTCTGTTGTTTATAAATTACCCAGTCTAAGATATTTTGTTATAGCAGCCCAAACAAACTAAGACACATTGCATGTATTCATGAAGGCATTCTCTCATGGTTAAAATATCCTAAGAGAAGTAGCACTTCTGCTCCCTTCCCACTGAGCCCCTCGGCCCACAGGTCTCACTTCTCCTGCCAGGAGAAACAGAGTCAATTACAAGAGGGGTGTGCGTGTGCGTGTATATGTAGTTTTTAGAAGTATTACTATGGAAAATACCCCGTTAATATTCTGCATGCAGTCTTAAGAAACCCTGATGTCATTTTTCTATTTGTGTACCTTTCTTTGGTAAGTGGGCAAAGCTGTTTTGTGAGTATAACCAGAAACTACAGGATACATCAAAAAATGAAATTTATTTTTAAAAATGACATAAAGCCGATAACTATTATATCTTTTGTAATCCTATTACCGCATATTATTTTCAATCATAGAACTTTTGTTCTTATTTTACTGTTATAAGGACATGTAAATTACTTATAAAGCATAAAGATAAAAAGGATGGCAAGTCAAAAGGCTTATGTGCCCCTGGAGGAATATTGTTGGTTGGTTCACTGTCATATAGTTTTACTATATATTATGTAGTCCATTCATTGGTATCTAGTCATGTCTTATTGTTTATTTGTATATGTAAACATTAGCTTTCTTTTTTTTTCGGTTGGGTGGGGGATGTAGTCTTGCTCTGTTGCCCAAGCTGGAGTGCAGTGGCACAATCTTGGCTCACTGCAACTTCTGCCTCCTGGGCTCAAGTGATTCTCCTGCCTCAGCCTCCCATGTAGCTGGGATTACAGGCACGCACCACTGTGCTCAGCTAATTTTGTATTTTTAGTAGAGACTGGGTTTCACCATATTGCCCGGGCTGGTCTTGAACTCCTGACCTCAGGTGATCCACCTGCCTCAGCCTCCCAAAGTGTTGGGATTACAGGTGTGAGACACCACACACAGCCACATTGTCTTCTATTTAAAAAATGGTTTTGTTTTTGTAGACTTAGGGGAATAAGTGTACTTTTGTTACACAGATGTATTACACAGTGATGAAATCTGGGCTTTAGGTATGCCCATCACCCAAATAGTATACATTGTACCCAACAGGTAATTTCTTATCCCTCATTCCCCTCCCACCTTCCCCACTTCTGAGTCTCCACTGTCCATTATTCCATTCTCTGTGTCCATGTGTACATATTATTTAACTCCCTCTTACAAGTGAGAATATGCAGTATTTGACTTTCTATTTCTGAGTTATATTGTCTATTTTTAATTCCTACTGTTTTTTTTTTTTTTTTAAATTATAAAAATGTCACCTTTTATTGTCCTGTCTTATTTCTGGGGAAGGAGGGTTCTACTTTACACACTTCATGAGCCAGCAGTGGGCCTGAGTTATAATGTGTAGGTTCCTTTTGGTTATAGCTGCAGAAGAAGCCATCAAATTCTTGAGGATTTGACATCTCTTAGAAAGAAGCAAACTAGTAGACTGATAAGCGGGATTGCTTAGATTGATAATATTCACAAATAGGAGTCCAGTTGACATGCTATTACTGTTGAAATAACCATGCCTATACTGGTCAGTGAGTTCAGTCAGCTGGTCCGAATACCAGTTCCAGAGCTTTAGATGACACATCTGAATTATCATTGTATAGAGTCATGGCCTTGGCTCCATCAGCTATGGTTATCTTCTTTGGTCTGAATGCCTATCAGTCCTTACCAGCTGTAGCAGCCACTGCTTGGTAAAACTTTGCCACGAAGTCTGGCTCACTGAACTCCAGCTGTCTGACAAATTCATTGCGCTCCTGCTCAGCCCAGCCTCGAAACCACTGATCCCAAAGATGTAGCTGGCACTCAAAGATAGAAGGCGGTCGGTCTGCCCCAGACACACTAAGCTGCTCCAGACTATCCAGCAGTGGCTGTAATTTTTCTGGCACTGCCTTAGCTACCAGGTCCTCTAGGAAACGTTCACGCTGGGGACCTGACCAATTGGCAAACCAGTGAAGAATACACTTCATCTCCTGGGAGGTGATGTAAGACATCGGAGGAGGGGAAGGGTTAGTATTGTGTGGTACTGAGGGTAAGAGAGATGGGAAGGATAGCGGCATTGAAGAGGATGACTCCAGTGGCATCCTCCCCTTTTCTCTCGGAGGGCACCCGAAGATTGTCACGAGTCCTTAGACTCCAACTACGGCTGCAGCTTCCAAATTTCCTAATTCCTACTGTTAATATGCAACTAGCTCTATTGAATGCCTGCTAGTTACTATTTCTTTTTTGAGATGAAGTCTCACTCTTGTCCCCTAGGCTGGAGTGTGATGGCACAATCTCAGTTCAGCAACCTCTGCCTCCTGGGTTCAAGTGATTCTCCTGCCTTAGTCTCCCAAGTAGCTGGGATTACAGGTGCCCGACAACATGCCTGGCTAAATTTTGTATTTTTAGTAGATATGGGGTTTCATCATGTTGACAAAGCTGGTCTCGAACTCCTGACCTCAGGTGATCCGCCCGCCTCGGCCTCCCAAAGTGCTGGGTTTACAGGGGTGAGCCACTGCGCCAGGCCTTTTTTTGATTTTGTTTTTTTGAGACACAGTCTCGCCCTGTCATCCAGGCTGGAGTGCAATGGCGCAATCTCGGCTCACTGCAACCTCTGCCTCCTGGGTTCAAGTGATTCTTCTGTCTCAACTTCTCAAGTAAGTGGGATTACAGGCATGCACCATCATGGTGGCTGATTTTTTTGTATTTTTAGTAGAGACAGGGTTTCACCATGTTGGCCAAACTGGTCTCGAAATCCTCACCTCAAGTGATCCACCTGCCTTGGCCTTCCAGAGTGCTGGGGATTACAGGTGTGAGCCACCATGCCTGGCCCTAGTTACATTTTTGAGGAAGCAGTAATGGATATTTGTTGCACCTGTCCCCCAAAGGGCATGCCAATGGGAATGAAAGGATAAACCCAGAAGGGAATTATTCTGAAAGAAAGTTTAGTATAAGGCTTCTTTCCTGTCTGAGTTTTCCCTCCAGTTCTTATCTGAAAACCCAGTCAAAATAATCAGTTGCTTCTAACAGCCTTCCCAGAGAACACATTCATTTAAAAAATGGATTGACTATAGGATGTGTAACATTGATAACACTAGAACATTGTCATCTTGTGCAAAGACACTTAATAAGTATCATTTCATGATTGCTTAATGGCTCATAGATGGCTGTTAACATGTCACCATTACCTTCTTTATCACATTTTCTTTCAGTGCATCCAACTGGTATACCACATTCTCATCAAATGCCCTGTAACTGAATTTAACATAGTCTAATGTATTATCAAAAATATTTCTAAATTATTCTATTTTTTGGCATTAAGTAGTGAGCTGTGATTCAATGTTTATTGAAAAAACAGAGTTTCATAGATAATGAAATGTTTGTGTGTGTAAAAGCACATTTTGCAAAGAAAACCATTATTTCAATACACAAATATTTTTGGAATCTATCACCACCCCCACCCCCCGAAATGCCAAATATGATCACTACTAATGATTTTCATATTGATTTTTGCCCTTTTGACAATCTATCACCAATACCACATGGCCATGTTTTCTTCCCTTCAAGCAGGGGTTCCAGTAATGAACTGGGTGTATTCTAAGAATTAGGCTTTAAACTTTCCTTTTCTAAATATGCCCATTTAAAGTTGTGGAAAATAGACCCAGAGGTCTAAGGGGATAGATGACAAAAGTACACTTCTTAAGTTTACAGTGGTTTGATGGGTTCAATTTGTTTTAGCACTCTAAAAAGTAATAATGTGCTGTCTTTTGTATATTAGATCTGCCATCAGTTGCTTGTTTTCCAAACTGTTAATAGGTTGTACTGAGTAATCTGCACTCTCTTTGTGACCCGAGACAACTCATGGAGGCTGGAGGCACAATCTGTGATTCTGAGGCAGTTTTTCTCTGTATAAAGCTAATAAAACCGGCAACCTTACCCTTATTAGTGCTGTCCTCTCACCAAATGACCTAACACCTCCAAAAGTAAATAGATGATTTGCACAGAGCCACATCCACATTCAATCTCCAAACCAGTCTTCCTGTGACACAGTAGAAAGGCATCCTATGGTGAAAATTTATAGAACTTTTAGTAGTTCTTAAAAGCTTCCTTTTCTAGGTTTTAGTGGTTTTCCTTTTTCAAAGGGGAAATTTGAAAAAGATCAAACAAAAAAATTTAAAAGAAAACAGAACCTGGCAAAGACCAAATTAGAGATTGTTAATATTCAGATAGAGATATCATATTCTATTTCTCTAAATTGTGATAAACATTAATGAATTTGATCAAAAATATGTTTTAAGTACCTACTTTAGGTCAAACAGTGTGCAATTATATGACAGATAAAGCATAGTTTGGTCTTGCAAGGCATACAATCTACTAAGAAACATAGAAAATATTTAACTGCTAGAGGAGAGTTCAGGGTGAAGTGGACTTTGGGAAGGATTTCTGAAATTCTTAGCAAATCATCAAGGGTTGAAAGTTGCCCAGTCAGAAGGACTTTCCTTTCCTTTTATTAACAAATTTTTCTTTTCATTATTTTAACTATTAATACTATGTTTAATTCTATGCTAAGACTTTTTACATCTCCTCTTTTACCTTCTTTATTGCTATAAAGATTTAGGAAAGAAAATGTTCAAATTTAAATATCTTAGGTGTTTTAAAGTATTTCCATAAGAATTTTTTATTCATCTTTATTATGCCCCTAAGGAAATTAACAAGTGATACTATCACCTTTGTAGCAATGAGAAAATGAAGGCAGAAAGAAGTTAAGTCCAATTTGTTAGTAACATTACAGCCAAAGCAATATTCCAGATTCCTTGATTCAAACCTTATGCATCTTACTTTTTAATCATTACACATTTCTGGTTGCTCAGGACATTGTATTAGTATAACAATTTTAGATTATCAAAGCTTATAGGAAAATAAAGGTGGGGATGGTTAATGGGCACCATGTTGGGCAGGCTGGTCTCAAACTCCTGACCTCCAGTGATCCACCCGCCTTGGCCTCCCAAAGTGCTGGGATTAGAGGTGTGAGCCATGACATCCAGCCACGTTCATTTTTTTTTTTTTTTTAGACAGAGTCTCACTCTGTCACCCAGGCTAGAGTGCAGTGGTCCCATTTTGGCTCACTGCAACCTCTGCCTCCCAGGTTCAAGTGATTCTCCTGCCTCAGCCTCCCGAGTAGCTGGGATTACAGGCACCCACCACAGCACTCGGCTAATTTTTTTGTATTTTTAGTAGAGACGGGGTTTCACCATTTGGCCAGGCTGGTCTTGAACTCCTGACCTCCTTATCCACCTACCTCAGCCTCCCAAAGTGCAGGGATTACAGGCATGAGCCACCACGCCCAGCCTCATTCATTCTTTTTAACTGTTTTTTTTTGTGCCTATCTTCCGCACAGCTTAAACGTTTTTCAAGTAATGGTGGTGTTGAGGTTCAGAAAGTCGTGCCCCAGAGACTGCCACTTGGACATGCTGAGAGGCCTTACAAACTGCCTTAGAATCAAGGTACCCAAACCTTATCTTGTTCCCCGACCCCTCCCTCCCACTCCCACCATTCCCCCTGCCACTCTCCCCACCACTGTAAGGAGCACAGGGAGGGACTCTGGAATTTCCTTATCTGACCAAGAAAGCTTCTTTCCAAGAGAAATGCAATTGTCTTAAACCCTCTTATCAAATAACCAGTAAAGATCAACTAACAAGCAGAGAGGAGACTAGGAGTCTTCACCACACCCAAATAGACTTTCCTTCCCTTTTCCTGAGGGTAGCACCAGACTTTGTCTGCATAAGACAACCTTTGTTCTTACGCAGCTCCATCCCTCCCCTCCACCTCCCAAATCCATATATCTCTCCCCTAGGAATAGAGTAGTTAAGCTTCTATCAGCTGGCCTTTCTTTGAGTTCATATTTTGTATGACTCTTGGGAATGTTTGTGCTAGTTTTAATAAATTTTGGATGCCTTTTCTCCTGTTCATCTTCCTCAGGTTAGCTGATTTTCAGCGAACCTTCAGAGTGCAAAGAGGAAGTTTTCTTTGCCCCCTGCAGTGGCAAAATTACTTCCATGTCATTTGGTAAGAGTGTGCTGGTCCAGTTCTTCTTAACCAGTCATTGTAATTTGGTCATTTTGTTAGGTTAGGCCTGATTGATTACAAGAGGGAATGAGCAGGTGGTGACCACTGTGGCCATTTGGTCTTGCTATTAAATCTCCCATTTGCAGGGTGCAGGCATTTGCTGGCCATGCTAATCGTTAAAGTCATGTTTAGTAGCATGATAATGGAAGAGAATATGCCCTTTAAGAATTGGCTCCTTGTTCTCACAGTACTTCTTGCATATGATTTGTAGACTTTTTTCAAGTATGGTAAATAGATATGGTGGATAAAGGCTGTTTAGTATGGTTTATACTTTTGAGGGGGAAGGATGTCCATTTTTGCTTTAGGTTTATCATGTGTTTACAAAGCTAGAAAGATCGTTGGTAAACTGTATATCCTGCTGCCCTCAGGTATACTACAGGTTATAAAATATCTCAGCTGTCAGTTGCTTTTTTGTTTTTATACTTTCTACATACTATTTCTTTATAAACTTTTATTTCTAAATTATCCAGATCCGGAAAATCTTTGTATCCTCCATGCCCAACACAAAGCCTTATAACTAATTCTCAAAGAAATATTGATCAAATAAACAGATGAAAAGACGAGTATTTTCTGTATCTTTACATACATCTCAGACATCTAGAATATAGTAAGGTAAACAACATCCTAGATTTATAATAAGAATATTTTTCTACATTCTCATAATTCAAGGGCATGTTAAGATCTGTGTGCATGTGTACACCCCCTCAGAAAAGCAATTTTAAAAAGCTCAAGTAGAGAAACCCATAATTTTACTTTAGTTTCACTATAATAGTGTTGATGTGCTTCCTCCTGAAACAATCAGTGGCATTTCCTTAAAAAAAAAAAACAGCATGCAGTGATTGGAATATGCATTCCACGAATGGTACTAAACCTTTTTGTGAATCAAATTCTTTCAATTCTCAAGAGTTTCCCTACCCAGGCACAGATTCAAGAAATTTCTTTGATTGCTTTGCTTACCAGAGAGTGATTCAGAAAGAACACACACTGAAGTTTCCAAAATTTGAAAAGCTATCTGAGGGCAAAGATAATTGAGACAATTTAAGAAACTATTTTTGTTTTAGTCTACAAATGATATAGCATTGCGATATTATTTTCTTCTTTCTGTCCCTCTATAGTCCTAGAATATCCAAAAATACTGTGTCTTTGCTTAAAATAATCTTATTTGGATATTATATATATCTGGGTAGAATTTTAGACTGAAACTGACTTAATATGTGTGTGTTTTGGTCATATTCATTTATTTTATATGTATTTATCGAGTTACTATGCTGTGCCCAGGTACTGAACTTGAGGCTAAGAATACAATAAACAATGAATCTGACATTGTCCCTCCCCAAGTGGATCTCATAGTCAGAAGAGGGAGACATGTAAAGAAATAATTAAAATAAATACTAGGTTGGTCAGACAATAAGCAAGTGCTGATCAAGGCATAGCGATGGCAGAGAGAAGAAAGTGACTCATAATGAACTCTGCATGGCATTTTCAAAAAAATCTTCAAAGACAGATGGATAAACTGATTCTTTAGAATTAGTAGAGTTCGCCAAGTAAACATGTTTATGAAGACCATTCCAGGTAGAGAACATGCAAATATACATGACACAAAGAGCATAAGTACTTGGAAATCACAGAGGAAGAGTCCTGATATCATTTGCATTTTCCTTTAAAAATTGATATGTGGTTTCTATGTATATAAACATCTGTTCCTTTTTGGCCATTCTCTTTAAATAAACTAATATCTAAACTGAGATACATTTCATTTCTTTATTAAGCAATATAGGCAATAAATTCTCATGAGGGTATTACTAATCCCAACTCCAATTTTAAATGTCATTTATCATACAATTACATGTTGTCACTGGAATGAATAGTCAGAGTTGACATTGGGTCTCATACCTCTGTGGCTCTACATCTGGGAAATGGAAGTTAATATTCCTGTTGAGAAGCATGTTAGGCAAATGTTATATTATCTCTATATGAGAACCTCTAGATGTTATAATTCATAAATCTCTGAGAGAGAGACTATATCTAGAAGCCTCCAGTATTAACAGCAATGTAGGTCACCCTCTACATGGAGATGTTCAAGGTACCTTCCATTTCTAGGATACTATGACGGTAACAAATTCCTTTATGAACCTTCAGAGAATGATGTTTATGTCAATAACCTCTAGGATTCTCTCTGATACTCTGGGTGGTTCCATGTAATTCTCCACATGTTGCATCATAACTACTGATCTGAAAGAAAAGTGTTCTCATGAATGATCTCAACTGTTAGGTCATGTGTCTTCTTCCAATCAGAAAATAAAGTTCCTTCTCTAAAGCTGAATAGCTAGACTAAGGCAAAATTGTGGAAAATCCTTCCTAAACAATCAAATAAATAAATAAGCAAGCACAATCTAGTAAAGCTCCTACCCTGCCAAAATGTCATGTGTCCCTTTACATCAATTTTTAAATAGACACTCAAGGAAAGGAAATGCTACTTCATGTCACAACATCTGTTTAAGTGCATTTATCTCCAACAGAAACAATAGAGCAACTCCATGTGGTCCACAGATTACTGAAAGAGACCAAATTGCTCAAAAGATGCGGTACCATAAACAGACATTTGTAAAGGTTTGTCAACTTCAGTGAAGTGGTTTCTGTGGACTCTGCACTTTTCCATGCCCCTCTGTATTTCCTCACTCCTGCTGAAAATAAATAAATACAAGGAGGATGCTGCTAAAATGATGAAACCTTAATATAACCTTTTCAGTCAGAGATAAAAACATATTGATTGGTAACTGCTGAAGGACATCATTAAACTCTCAGTGTTTGATTTCATTTCTTCTTCTCTTATTAATTTATTTATTTATTATTGGGTTGCCCACAGGCATCTCTGTACTGACTGACCCTGTTAGTTCAACTATTAAAGAATTTCTCTCTCTAAGGAGGCCTGATGTAAACATGATAATCTGTTTGGCGGCTCCTATGATGGCCCATGAATAAAACATATGACAACCAGGTTAGAGTTGAAACAGTTCACTGTTTGTTACCAAATAGAATGTTTGGAAGCTCCTGGAAAGCCTCAGCATGGTTAATCTCAGAAGTCTGGAATCTCATTCCTGGCTCAAACTAACCCAGAGGAGCTGTGACTAACCGTTGGCCTTATGGTCAACCATGTTATAATAACTTATTAAACAGAAGCTAATGCTAGGGATCGGATTTGAACAATTCTCCTCTAATTATGGCAGAAAGTAAGTCTCTGATTTTAGAAGGTATACATTGTGTCCTTGAAAACAAAAGAAAATGTTCAGTAGGTGAGATCTGGAAAGTGGAAGAGTTAGAAAGGTGGCCACATCTATTATATTTAATAGTACACACACTGAATTCAAAATGCAAAATTACCTACTTGCTTCTTTATAATATTACAAAAAAGCAATTGGATATTTTTGCCTCTGATTACCTGTTGAGACCAACACGAATTTATAACTCTAACAAAAGAAAGGGTGTGCTAAATAATCCCTACATTGGCAAATCAAAGAAGCAAAACCTGTCCCTGGTTAGGTGGATGTTGTTGGGGATAAAATCAGACAGGAGTTATTTAATGTGACCCTTCCCACACAACGAGAGAACAATTGTTATAATTCACGTTTGTTTTCAAAAGCAGTCATTAAAAAACTGCTTTTAACACTTTTTTCCTGAAAATCTCTCCCTTTGTACATTGGCTTTGTCCATTAATCCTCTAATTATGTTCCTGAATATATTTAATTTTTGATCTTCTATAGAAGGAGCCATAAAATGCATATCTTATATAAAGATAGTTTTATAGTGCTACATAACAACTATTGGCTAAAGAACTTAACTGGGAATGTCTTTCGTCTGTCAACAATTTCTCTTTATCACCTCTGACACACTTTGTACTTTTTACCTTGTTGTCATTATTCCTTATTTCCGTGAAAAAAAGATATAATTCTGGATACTAACACCATTTGAAAAATTAAAATATATTTTTTGCATTTCTAGTATAAAGTAAGCATAAAAATTAAAAGAAATAAAGTAAGCATGATTTTGAGAGTGTATGTATTTTTTTTAAATTCAGCATTCTCTAAAGAGCATTGTCAAAATACAGAGGTATAATTAATGTAAAATTATAAGTTAATGTCCAAGACACATCTACTTTTAAAACATTATAAATAATAAAATTTCCATCTACTGCATATTTATAAGATCTATATGATTTATGCACTTCTGTTGTAAGATTCAGATAACTTGATTTAAATATAATGTCTAACTCTCTCAGTGAATCATTACTGAAAAAAAGTGTTGAATTTTTAAACTTTTTGAAATCATTATCAAATCTCTTTTCTAAAAATTATCTTTAAAAATCAAAGCTAAATGCTCCTAATAATATTTAGTGAGAAACTGTAGTAGTACCTAATTTATTAGCTTCACCGTGGAATGAGGTATTTCACATAAGCAAGTTTTCTGACCAGGAGCAGTGG
Organism: Colobus angolensis palliatus; assembly: GCF_000951035.1. Taxonomy (NCBI): domain Eukaryota; kingdom Metazoa; phylum Chordata; class Mammalia; order Primates; family Cercopithecidae; genus Colobus; species Colobus angolensis. Next base: position 9,927,555 of record NW_012117488.1, on the reverse strand, counting down.
TTCATGCCTGTAATCCCAGCACTTTGGGAGGTCAAGGGGGGTGGATCACACACGAGGTCAGGAGTTCGAGACCAGCCTGATCAACATGGTGAAACCTTGTCCGTACTAAAAATACAAAAATTAGTTGGGCCTGGTGGCACATGCCTGTAATCCCAGCTACTCAGGAGGCTGACGCAGAAGAATCGCTTGAACCTTGAACCTGGGAGGCAGAAGTTGCAGTGAGCCAAGCTCGCTCCATTGCACTCCAGACTGGTGACAGAGCAAAACTGTCTCCAAAAAAAAAAAAAAAAAAGCAAGTTTTCCTGGTTATTACAGCTTGCCCCCTTGTGTATGTTATGAAAATCAAATGTGATAAAGTATACAAAAGTGTTTTAGACGGAATAGGAATATAATTATAATTTCACTTGCCTGATTTTTTGTTTTTGGTGGGATTTTTTTTTGTATTGTTTTTGTTTTTTTGAGACAGAGTCTTACTCTGTCACTCAGGCTGGAGTGCAGTGGCGTGATCTTGGCTCACTGCAACCTCTGCCTCTGAGTTCAAGAGATTTTCCTGCCTCAGCCTCCTGAGTAGCTGGGATTACAGGCGTGTGCCACCAGGCTGGATAATTTTTTTTTTTTTTTTGTATTTTTAGTAAAGACTGGGTTTCACCATGTTGGCCAGGGTGGTCTCGAACTCCTGACCTCCAGTGACCCACCCACCTCAGCCTCCTAAAGTGCTGGGATTACAGGCGTGAGCTACCGCGCCTGGCCCACCTGCTTGTTTCAACTAAGACTGATAAGGATCAACACTAACTGTAAGAATCCCAAGTTTGTTACAAAGATACCCTCCTCAATATCTTGCTCCTAATACTAGCATCACATTGTTATGTCCTTCTAGTTTTTATCTGTGGTGTTCTGTCTTCTTGCTCTATGAAACTGCCTGTCAGGCTGGCCTTTTTTATCTCTACCTTATTCTCCTCCCTGCCTTCTCTTTCTAGTTTCAGGTGGATTTGTTTATCTATTTTCCCAAATTCCAACAGACACAAGTTGAAATTTGGGAAAATAGATAAACAAATACACCTAAATTACATCTGTAATGTAAATAGGTCTGGGTGAGGATCTACTAAGTTCCTGTAAATTGAGGTGGATGTGCTTTTATTATGACTTTTAGCCAGCACAGAGGCACACACCTATAGTCCCAGCTACTGGGGAGACTGAGGCGGGAAGATCATTTAGAGCCTAGGAGCTCCATGCTGTAGTGTGCTATGACTGCACAGCACACTGCACTCCAGCCTGGGCAATGTAGCAAGACTTCATTTCTAAAAACAAAGACTATGGGAGTATATATTTAGACTACTAAATGTGCATTCATTGAACAAGTATTTATTAAGTACTTACTGTGTTTCAGTCACATAATTAGACAGACATGGTCCTTGTCCTCATGAAGCTTATAATCTACCTGAAGAGACAAACATATTATAAAAGACATGATTACTCAACTATTTAATGAGATTAGATGGGTGCTATGAAGAAAAAATGCAGGATGCTCTAAGAGCATTTAGAAGAGGACACCTGGCTGGGCGCAGTGGCTCACGCCTGTAATCCCAGCACTTTGGGAGGCTGAGGTGGGCCAATCACGAGGTCAGGAGATAAGACCATCCTGGCTAACACAGTGAATCCCCGTCTCTACTAAAAATACAAAATAATTAGCCGGACATGGTGGCGGGCGCCTGTAGTCCCAGCTGCTCAGGAGGCTGAGGCAGGAGAATGGCGTGAATCCAGGAGGCGCAGCTTGCAGTGAGCTGAGATCCAACCACTGCACTCCAGCCTGGGCGACAGAGCGAGACTCCGTCTCAAAAAAAAAGATGACACCTAAACTAATCTAGGAAAGCTTCCCATTTAAACTGAGACCTGGGGGAAGGATAGAATTAAGCAGGTCAGTAAAAGGAAACAGTGTGTAAGAAGAGTGTGTGGTGTTCAGAGACTTTTTGTTTATTTCCAGAATCTTTCAAGTAGGTGAGATGGCTAATTTTGAAAATCTCTTAATAAATGGGTCACTTACTATATACTTTCTTTCAAATAATTTACAAAATTCTTTGATGACTGATTGTAGTTCAACTTATTTTCACCTGCTTCTCCTTCCAGAGCTTGGAGAGACTCTTCTCTAAATTCTCAATGCATTTGCTGTTTCATCGTGGAGTGTGACTCTTCTGTAACCAGGCCACTTACGCTGACTTACCTGGAGGACAAATTTCCAATTCTAGACTGTACTCTGCTCTCAATCTGATTGTAGAACTCCCACTGATGGCAGTAGGAGCTGTGCTTGTATATCTAGGAAAGTACAGTGCCCTCTGTGTCATTGTCAGACTTCTCTGGCACGAAGCCTGGAAACTTGAGTATAGATGTGAGTCTCTAAGGAAACGGAGCTCCCAGCAGTGCCATGCTGGCAGTAGTGTGAATGGAGGAAGAGAAAACAGGTGAAAAGGAAGGACATGGCACCTGGACCAGCACCCTCTAACCCACCAATCAGAGGCAGTAAGGAGAGGGAGAAGGAATTACAAAAAAAAATTTTTTCAAAAAATTTTAAAAGACTCTTTCATAAAATCATCAGTATAGCCACATATTTCTTTATTTTGAGACAGGGTCTCACTCTGTTGCCCAGGCTGGGTGCAATGGCACGATCTTAGGTCACTGCAGCCTTAACCTCCCAGGTTCAAGAGCTTGTCTCACCTCAACCTGTAGTTAGGACTACAGATGCACGCCACCATGTCTGGCTAATTTTTGTACTTTTTGTAGAGACCAGTTTTGCCACATTGCCCAGGCTGGTCTCAAACTCCTAAGGTAAAGTGATCCACCCACCTCAGCTTTCCAAAGTGCTGGGATTACAGGCTTGAGCCATCACACTTGGCCTCACAGATTGATTTTTAATAAGCCATACCTGTTAACATTCGCAAGGCCTGGGCAAGAGTGCAAATGGAGGCCCCAGCTTAGGACCAGCCCTAATCTCTCCTCTCTCTGCAACATTGTGTAGGGGAAGGGGCCTCCCAAGTATGTGCCTAACCTTCATCTCTCCCCTGTTCCTCACCCCAGACAGTCACACTGGTCAGGAGAACTGAGCCAGAGAAGAGGCCCACACTGGCCCTAGAAGTGCGCTCCAGGCCATTTGGACAGGAAATGTTAGCAAGTACTTGCTCTTAACTACTCACTAAACTGTACTGCCTTAGATAATGAGGAGATTCATACAGATTTTAAATTAAGATCCATAGGTTTTAAGGATGAGAGAGCTATGCATCTTCTAAAGCTTGTTTTTAAATCAGTGCTTCTCAAACTTAATGTGCACAGAAATCATCCAGGGATCTTGTTAAAATGCAGACTCAGTCTGCAGGTCTGGAATGGGCCTTGAGATTCTGAAATTCCTTTTTTTTTTTGAGACGGAGTTTCACTCTGTTGCCCAGACTGGAGTGCAGTGGTGCAATCTCAGCTCACAGCAACCTCCGCCTCCTGGTTTTGAGTGATTCTCCTGCCTCAGCCTCCTGAGTAGCTGGGATTACAGGTGTCCACTGCCACGCCCGACTAATTTTTGTATTTTTAGTAGAAACTGGGTTTCACTATGTTGGCCAGGCTAGTCTCAAACTCCTGACCTCAAGTGATCTGTCCACCTTGGCCTCCCAAAGTGCTGGGATTACAGGCATGAGCCACCATGCCCAGCCCTGAGATTCTGAAATTCTAATGAGCTCTCAGGTGATGCCGGTCTGTAGATCACACTTTGAATAGCAAAGCCTATGTCAATGTTACTGGTTTCAATTGTGTATGGGTATGTTTGTGTGTGTACAGACTGTTACTTTGGAAAGGGAATTTTAATAGTGCGTGTAAAAAGAAAAATCATGTCAGCATGAGTTAAAAAGATATAGCTTTTCGACCTATCATTATTTAAGATTTTTGTCTCAGATGATGTCCCAGACAATAGCCTTTCATACTGATTCCTCCTTCATATTAATCCATTATCAGTGGTGTCACAATGTCTTGTCTTAGAATTGGGCTTTCAAATGTTGCTTTAGCAGCCTTCTGTAGCCTTCTAAAGCTCTGCAGATTTCTAAGATACCTATTAGAGCCAATGGAAGACTAAACGTCTCCTGGTGTAGAAAAGAGTTTTTGATTAGATTTAAAAAGCTGTCATTTCTGAAATTTCCCTCCCGAAATCATTTTCAGCTTTCAACAAGCTCTTATATGTTGCTTTCTTGGATGGATGCTGCTTCCTGGTAACTTTCTAACTACTCATGTTAACAGTGTCCTGTGGTATGGAACTGATACATATTTAGGAACATCTTTACAAACTAAAAAAGCACTTGGCATAGAGAAATTTTACTCTGGTATCTTCTTTGCCATAATAACTATTTTTTCTTATATTGAGAAAAATTCAGCTACTTGAGGAAGGACAATGTTACCACAGGCTGAACTGCTAAAAGCAGTTTTGAAAGCTGTCATAAAGGTTATCGCTTTTCATTTAACCTAGATGAAATGTCGTCCAAAGTAAGTGTGTTTTCAAAAGCAAGGGAAATGACAATTAAAAAATGTTGACATTGAACCATGATATCATAATGGAAAACTGACTAGTGTTTTAAGGATCCATATATTTCTAGATTGCCTTATTCTGTGTTAAAAAAAAAAAATGTGAAATAGTACACAGAGTATTGAACTGAACTTTCCCTTGATAATTTATGGATTATAACTGAAATGGCGGTTTTCTTATTAGTCATGATCAAAGTGATTTGGAAATGTTTGAAAACATGTGAAAGTTGATTACACATTTTATTGCTGGCACCGCATTGACTGGCCACCCATACGATGGAGCAATTGTGACGGTGTACTAGTTCCAGCTAGCCTCAGGGAAAGTGCACACTGGGTTGAAACCTTTAGGAAGCATTGCTGGCCTCGTTTAATTAAGTGACTTTTATAATTTTTCAGCTTTTAGTCTTATTTATTTCACACAATGAGAAAGAAAAATATCTTATTTCTGGCATTTAAAGAAAGAATATCCATCATTTAAAAATTTATTTCAAGCCACACATACCTACCTTTTTCATGAAATGTATCTGTTTTGTTTTTTAATGAGACAAAAGACATACTTAAGTAGAGTAATTCTATTTGATCTGAAAGTAACCAATATATCTTCATTCAAACCTACCTTTTAAAATCCTACCCTTTTTTCAAGGCCCAACAAAATTCCTTCTTTTCAGGGATTCTGTATTCCTCTAGTCAGAGTTATTGTCTCACTTTTCTATGGTCTAACAATAGAATTTGTGCATATCTGCTAATACGCTTTGTGTATAATATTTGTAGTGTTATCATATATATGCTACTAGAAGGTGAGCCCTGAGGAACAGAAAAAAAAGTAGAAATTTCTTCTTTTTTTTTTTTTTTAATTTTCCCATAATAGCCTAACCAGTATGTTCTAATAATGGAGGTTATAATGATTCAACCAAATTGTTATAATGTCAGTTACTATGAATGAATGCTCTGTGGGATGATCCACTTGTTTATTAAGATCATCAAATCATCATATGGACCTTTTAAGAAATGACCCATGTAAATAATCTTTATAAATTATTTGAGTCCTGGCAACATTTCAAAATTTAACACTTGAATGCAATTTGGATATAATAAAATCACATTTTAAAATATGTGTTATGTCTAATGAATCTCTCTTTAATATAAAAATTTTAAGAATTTTAATAGTGTTTTTCCTACTTGTAAAGTTTCATGTAAAGTTTACCTTTTTTGCCTTGAAACATAAATAAAACTTGGGTTCACAGACCAGATCTAGGATTTAGTAGTTGAATGACCTTGAGAAGATTCTTAAAATCTTTTAGATCCAATTCTGTAATCTGAAACTCTGGAAAAAATACCATGGCCTACCCCATAGGTCCCCCTAGGAGGACTCTAATGCATGTAGAGAGCACTTACCACTGTGCCGGGCATACAGCCCATCTTGAAATTGCCAGTGCATGGTGCTGTGGGAAGATCTCTTTCCTGACAGCCCAAACTTGCAATCCATCAGCTAGTCAGGCACGTGCACTGGTGCACCCCCATGTCTTTTAACCAATTGTTTCTGTTTTTATTTACACTCAGGCAAAAGGGGACACCAAATTGTTGCAATTAGGAGAGAAAGCAAGAACCCTCAAAGTTTGAGAGAAAATCAAAGGAAAGACTTAGTCACTAAATCTTCCATAAGGAGGAGGAGAACGAGCAGCTAAAGTTTGATGGATTCAATTCTGAATGTAGTTTCTTAAAAGGAATTTTTGTGGTAAGAGACAATGGAAAGATACCAAGTTACAATACAAACCCAAGGGTAGGCCTCATGGAAATCAAAGAGATTGGCACTACAGGCACATTGTAGAATAAGAGAATATTTGAGAAGAGAGGGCTATGTATTTACCATTTTGCTTGATCTACATATCAAAAGCATCTTCCACTGTATATAGAAAATCCTTGCAGGAGACTGTTTCATATGAAAAATAAAATAAAAAAAAAGAAATAAAAAAAGAAAGAAAGAAGAAAGTGCTGGAGGCCAGGTCATTTTCTCTTTTTCATCCTTTTCCCTTTCACAGATTTCAGGCCAGGTGAAAATATCTCATGCAAACGAATATCTTCCCAAATCAGTACAAAGGCAAAAAGAAGATCCTGGGAAATAAAGCATCCACCACACTGAAACAAAATACCATAACTGAGAAGTAAAGATAATTGAGGAAAATTAGGTGGTCTCAACACAAAAGAGCATAACATTTTTTGTTTCCATCTAATAACCTGTTACGTAATAAAAGCCTACCATGCTGTTAGGAAAGAAGAGACTTCTGCTCGGTTAACTTTAGAAATATTTTAATTTGACAATATATCTTCCTATTTTGAATCAGTAATACTGAAAAATTGAAAGTAAAATCTCCAATGAGCTGAAACCTAGGTGATTTACCATTTGAAAACTTAGGTTATTCTACTCATGTATGAGGCTTTAATTCTAACGGACTCCTTTATGGCAAAGATTTTTTTCTTAACAAAGAGGTGTCACTGTTTTTTAAATTATAAATAAGTTAACAGATTTAAGCTTATTTTCTGGCTTTTTGTTATTGTTTTTAGCAGCAAAGAAATTTGTCCAGGCATTAGAAAAATAAAGTTTTTTTTTTTTTTTTTT